>NW_015387138.1:170864-186507 GCF_001527695.2 Protobothrops mucrosquamatus
CTTGCCTTTAGAGGCGTTACAATGGGGGTTTCCCACGGGCTGGAATCTACAGGCTCTAGAATGCCTTGCTGGAGCAACTTGTCCAGTTCAGCGTCAGTCTTAGTCTTAAGAGCAAATGGTACTCTCCTAAGTTTAACCCTGATGGGCTGTACCGTTGGATCTAGCTTTAGTGAAACTGGAGGTCCTGTGTAGGACCCAAGCTCAGAACTGAACACATCTGCAAACTCCTTGCATACGTCTGCAAGGGTCTCTGTTTGCAACTTATGTAGCCCTGTTACTTGTATTCCCAAGGCCTCAAACCAATCGAGTCCAATGAGACTCGTTCGCTCACCCCCCACAACCAATACGTCTAGGGGGCCTGCAAAATTCTTATACTGTACCTTAAGGGTGGCCTCCCCCTTAACGCACACTTGAGAATTTTGGAAATCCATAAGGATTACATTAGAAGGCCTTAACGAAACTCGCTGGCCACTGCTGCTGCAGATTTTGTGAAATGTGTTGAGGGAAATTATGGATAGGGCAGACCCTGTGTCAAGTTCCATCGACAATGGAACTCCCTGCAATTTCACTTTAAGAGATAGTTTCTTTTTAAGGGGTTTGTGTGTGCCTATTCTTAAAATGTTCCGGCGTGTTGCACAGAACCCCACCCTGTTTTGACTGGGCACCCTGGTACCTTTCAGATCCAATTCTTCCTTCGGTTGTACCTTCTGTCGACCCAGGCAGACCACAGCGATGTGGCCTTTCTTTCTGCACGCTCGGCAAATGGCGGAACGGAACCGACATTCTGCTCGCTTGTGGCGTCCGCCGCATCCGAGGCAACGAAGCTCAGCTGGGCCCTTGTCCTGACGATCTTTGGACCTCCTCCCAGCTGCTTGGTAAAGCTTGTCCACCTCTTCTTCAGGATCTTCTTCCGAATCCTCTCGCACGTCTTCCTTGTGGATGGTGGTGGTTTCTGGAGCGCTTCGATTAGGCCGCATGTTCTTGACCGCCCCACCTGCAGCTTCTTCTGCTGAAACCTCTCGCAGAGCATCTTGGAAAGAGACATCTTCCTTTGCGAACAGCCTCTGCTGTAAGTCTCTGTTCCTCAGTCTGCATACAAAACGATCACCCAGTCTTTCCTCTAAGTCCTTGAAATCACACGGTTTAGCTGCTCTTCTCAAAGCCGCAACGTATTCTTTTGCTGATTCCCCAGCTCGCTGATCCCTCTGTTGAAATGTGTGCCTCCAAGCCATGACAGATTGCTTGGGCTGGAAGTGTTCCTTTAAAACTTTCTTCAGATTGGCGTATGACACTGTTTCCAGCGAGGCCGGGGCGATTAGGTTCTCGGTGATCTCAAAGGCGTCTTGCCCACAAACGCACAACATTGTGGCAGCCTTTAAGTCTTCCTCCCTTATCTGGTTTACGCGGAAGTAAGTCTCGACTCTTGCAACATAAGATTCCCACCTCTCGGAGTGAGAGACGTCGAATTCCGCTAAACGCCCAACTTTCGCCATGATCGAGGATCAGAGTCTTCTTCAGCCGCACGCACCCTCCAGCGATTTCGTACTGGCAGGATAACGCTGACTTCCACGCCGTTTTCCTCTTCCGGACTTCTTTGGGTGAGTCTTCAAGCTTCCCTAGCTGTATAGACTGGATCCCACCTTCGTTGCCAGTGTTAAGTCCGGAGAATAATGGCGCTTGAGACGAAGCATTTCTAACAAGTCTTTATTCTCTGCTTCCAATCTACGAACAACCCGAGCAGAGGCACGCAGGCCTCTATTTATACCTTCTGATCCCCGGGCAAATCCAACCAATCACGAGGCGGTCTTTTCCCGCCTTGCGCATGTGCGCAAGGCCGGCGCCACTCAGTCTGGTCCCGGGCAGCTTTTGCAAATGCCCGGGACTCTTGCAACGTCCCGAGCCTGCTTTTGCAGTCTCAGGACACAACAGAATCCACTGCAATGTGCAGGTTGTTTATGTTGTATTTGTTCATTCTATATGTATATATAAATGTATATAAAGATATTGATGTATAATAACTAGATATAAAATTCTATAACCATTACTCAGCTTTTGCTATTTTTGTGGGATGTGTTTGTGTGTTGCGGGATTTTTTTCCGACAAACAAATTATTATTTTTATTCTTGGTTGTAATCTAGTGTGACGTGCACCATGTGAAGCTATCCTATGGAATGAGAAAGTAGTACTGACATCTGCCAAAGGGTAACAAGAGCTCAAGTGTTGAAATGTGTTTTGGGAAGTAAGCATAAAAGGGTACAGCTTGCATAATGATATTGGAATATTGTTCATCATTCTGGCAGCACTGTGGCTCAGGGTGGACATGTCAGATGAGTAGAAAGAATGTTTAACTGTTGAATATAGATTAAATATTGCTTATCTTTTTATATATATGTTTAATTATTACCCTTCTAATATCCATGTGTATTTATGTATGCATATTGCATCTACTGTCATCCAATACTCTTGGTTTTGTTGATTTAAAAAAGGAACAATTCTATATATAAATGAAATGCTTCTACAAGTAAAGTTATTCATGTATGACAAGATGTAGTATTTGAAACTGGCTTATATAAATAAAACCTACATTAAATTTATATGAAAATGAAATGCATAAAGTTCAATAGTTACCATGTAATAGATACATTAAAAATTGCAACAAATCATTCTCAAAACATGCCATATTATGTATTTTCTGTGCTTACAATATCATAACAGTATACTGTATATTTAAAAATATGCCAATTAAATGGCAAATATAAACTCTTTAATATGTTACATTTCCACTTCTCATAAAAAATTCAATGTCACTATAAACTACATTATTAACCAAACAGAAATTCTCTTCTATTTTTCTCATATGTAATAAACATATCAAAGTGCTGACATTTGATATGTCTGGTTGAAATAATCGATTTGGACTTCAGAACCAAAAAGCTGGCTGTTGCATTATACAAAACCTACTAGATGCAAACTTCCATATGAGGTTTTATTTATATTGACAATATGAATAATCAACACTGTTTTATTGGTATATGCAAAATACCTAAACCTGGCAGAAAGAAGATTTAAAGCTTGATCCATCAAGCATGGAATGAAGTCCAATTCTTCATAATTGGATTTGTGCATCAGTATTAAATATATATGGTGCGATGCACAATTTCTGTGCATTCCCCTGTCCCTACATCACAGTGTTAGCCCACTACGTTTGATAAAAAGAAAGGAAAAATCTCCTAGCTTTACATTTGAGCTTACTTCCGTCACTATGATAAAGAGATTGGAAAAAGTTGTTACCAAAAAATGCAAACCAATTTCAATTCTTTTTCAGTCCTAGGACTGAGACCAGCAGTTCTGCAGGTACTCCTTACTTATGACAATTCATTTAGTGATTGTTCAAAGTTACAACTGCACTGAAAAAATCAACTTCCAACTGGGCTTCACACTTACAATCATGGCAACATGATTGTCATCCAGACACTTGTCAACTGGTTCACATTTACAGCTGTTGCTTTCAGGCACAAAGATTCAGGACCATATATTAAGTTCCAGTTAAGAAGATTTATCGCTCACGCCTGTTCAGAAGAATATAGCCCACTAATTGTCAACACTAAATTGATGCTAGATAAGAAGCAGGGGGGTTCAAGGAGGCTGGACTTGGAGCATTTGTGGACAAATAATGATTTTAGGCTGAGTCCTCTCTTGACTTTGCCTCCAGACTCTGTGTTTTTCTTCTACAGTTGTAGCATAATGTGGTCACATGACAATGATATGTGACCTTCCCAGCTGGTTTCTAATAAACCAAAGTTAATGGGACACCAGCAGGTCACAAAATGCAATCATGTGATAGCACCTGTAGCAGAAAAGGTCATAAAATTGGACACATTGCTTCAACAATCACATGCTCAACAATGAATTTTCTGGCCCGATTGTGATTATAAGTTGAGGACTACTTATATTTCTTAAAATGTCAAGTTGCTTATGTTTACAATTAAATTTACTAGTAGTACTAGTAAATTTACTAATAAACTAATGGTTTATTAAATAAACTATTTAAAAATAGTTATGGAAAGTTTAGATAATTAAACATTGTTTTAAAAAAGACAAAATAAACTCTTCTACTCCATGTATTGTGAACATATATTTCTACTTACTAGGAGGCCTCATGGAATTCAGTATGGCTGATGCGGGTACAGATTGGAAAGTTATATCTACTTTTTTGGATGAACCCAATATTAAGTATATATGGATATTATATAGCTTTATGTGTTAAAACTGATTACAATAAAATTATAATTGAGAAGACAAAACTTTTGAAATTATATAATGAGTCTAAATTATTGTAGACAAATGTTGTCATCTCCTTTCAGTAAAAATGTCTATTGGAAATAAACAGAAGTGTGAGATAAAGGGTATTCTAATTCATATTTTATATTAAAGTAATTGTCCAATCAAGAATCATTACAACAAATTGGATTGTTCTTAGATTTTATAAAAAATTGAAACATAATATGTTGATTTCTCTGGGGAAGATTCATATATAATTAGTCTTAGTCATATACAATCTGACTAAGACAATAAAGCATATAAAAAGGAAAATTAAACTTGACACAACCTGTAAGAAAAATGCCTGTGGAATGCCTTCATTAACTTGGAAGATAAAAAGCTAGACTCTGTACAATGTATAATCCCAGGATCAACAGCAGAATTTTTAAAAATATAAATCAGTGTTCAGTTGGTTAATACTAAATGAAAACCAAATAAACACATAAAATTACTTTAAAAAGAGGTTACTGCAAATAGTAATAATAGCTGCTTATATTTTTAGAATTATTAAGTTTCCATTAGTCATACACTGGGAATCTAATTGAAGATTACCCACAGCTAGCAATAATAAATTTAATAATATTATAATTTAGAATCCCAATAATTGTGAGTTAAATCAAAAGTGCACTTAACACAAGCTGAATGCATAATCTGTTCACTAAAGTTGTTTGTACACATTAGAGTATTCATGGATAATTTCTTGGCATTGGCAACTCTACTTTTAATTTATCTTGTCTCATAGGGCTGTAGGGGCATAGTTATGATATATCATCACTGGAATGAGTGAGACCTTTTTGAGAGTTGGAGATGGTTAAAGGACAAAATAGCATCTTAGATCTTTGGCTAGGAGGTTTTAAAAGAATTATCTGAGTGCCTTATGTCTAATCAAGAGCTCTAGGTATGCCATTCTTTTCTTAACCACAGGCAAATATTTTGACTCCATTTACTTTGTTCTTGAGAGCTACAAGTTGCCAGTTCCTTTTCTAGACCATCGTGACATAAAAGTTCAACCTAAATGTATTTGTATTGGTCATTTATTCTATCTTTGTAAAGTTTATATCTTACCATTTTTCAAGAAGTTCAAGAAAGCATATGTTGCACTTTTTCCTCCTATTTTTCCCCACAACAACAGTCATGCTTTCTTTGGTGCTGAACGAAAAAGACTGTCACAGAGTCACCCGTACAACTTCTGTTTCTGGTTATCTCCAATTCCACTCTAACAAATTAACCATTACCATACTGATTCTGCATAGAGCTTACATAACTTATTGCAAAAATGTGAGAATGAAAGCTGCACAGTAACCTTTTAAATGATGATGATGATGATGATGATGATGATAATAATAATAATAATAATAATAATAATAATAATAATAATAATAATAATAATAATAATAATAATAGTTGCAAGGGACCTTGGAGGTCATCGAGTCCAACCCCCTGCTCAGGGAGGAAACCCTACACCATTTCGGACAAATGGCTGTCCAGTCTCTTCTTAAAAACTTCCAGTGTTGGAGCATTCATCGCTTCTGGAGGCAGGTTTTTCCATTGGTTAATTGTTCTAACTGTAAGGAAGTTTCTCCTTAGTTCTAGGTTGCTTCTCTCCTTGATTAGTTTCCATCCATTGCTTCTTGTCCTGCCCTCAGGCGCTTTGGAGAATAGCTTGACTCCCTCTTCTTTGTGGCAACCCCTGAGATATTGGAACACTGCTATCATGTCCCCCCTCGTCCTTCTCTTCGTTAAACTAGACATACCCAATTCCAGCAACTGTTCCATATATGTTTTAGCCTCCAGTCCCCTAATCATCTTTGTTGCTCTTCTCTGTACTCTTTCTAGAGTCTCAGCATCTTTTTTACATCGTGGTGACCAAAACTGGATGCAGTATTTATTTATTTGTTTGCTGAGGAAATCCACTGCTTGCATCTCTCCTTTTGCAAAAGCCATAGCTTCTACTGTATGCTGGGTGCAGAGAAGGAATAGAGTTCTTTTTCAATAGCTTAACATCATCCCTAAAATTTCACCCCAAAATCCCTTCACCGCATATCTCATCATTTATCTATTGGCAAATAATGTTTCAAATTTATTCCACAAAAATCCATTAAAAGCTACCAGAAATAACACTTTCCCCCTTTCTCTATATACATTCTTTAAAGAAGTAACTCAATTTAATAATTATTTCCTGTACTTTACACAATGCATTGTTATTTTCTCTAAAACTCTTCTTCCCATATCTTATCCCATATCTATTACCAAATCTTTACAACTCATAATTCAAATTTAATCAAGAAATATTCCATTAAGTGCTACTTGAAACAACAAATTGAAAATATGAATCTTTAATCCCTTCAAATGATGTCCCACAAATTAATTTCTTATCATCTTCTCTTCATCTCCTCTCAGTTGCAATAGCGTGACTTATCACTTTCTCTAACAACACAACAAAACTATCTTCTTCATACATCTTAGTCATAAACAAATCTTAAAAGCCTATCATTCAGTCAAGAAAAACCTATTAAAAACTGCTAATAAAAGAAAAGATCACATACAGTCTAACCTTGATCATATAGGCCCACTTTGTAAACCTTAATTTTAATTTTAAGGTTCTTGATTATTCCATTTAGGTAATGTTCCTTTCCTCAGGAATTACTTAATAAGTATAGCACATCTATTTTGTAGATCCAAAGTAAGATAATTATCCAAATCACTTTTCTGAGTTAAGATCTGTGTCACAGTCCCAGTGACCGACCCAGATTGGATTCTGCAACATTATCCTGGAGACATATATTCGCCTTCATTGGTAATGTTTGTGTATCTGGTTTCATCATATATAAATCTTCTTTCACTGCGGGTTGGAGGAAAATAGACTGCTCTGGAGGTTCTTGTTGTTCAAAAAGCGATTTATAAGCTATTTGAAAGAAACCTTGGAGGTCTTCTAGTCCAACCCCTTGCTCAGGCAGAAAACCCTATACCATTTCAGACAAATGGTTATCCAATCTCTTCTTTCAGTGTTGGAGCACCCACAATAAAAAGTAATTAAGAGGGAAGGTTGCAAATCTACTGTCCTTATCCAAATCCAGACTGCGACTTGGGCAGAGTCCTGACTCACAGAGTTCTAAAACCTGCTTGAGACAGCCACTTTGCAATCCTGACATGGGGAACATCTGTAAAGTACCCTTTGGGTGATCCCACATCCTCTCCTTCGGGCAGCTAGTTCCTTCACATTCTCCATTTTCACTGCAACTGTCAGCTGTGTGAAAAGCAAATTCATCTTAATCCATTACTCTCTGTAATGTACTCTCTTGACACACACACATATATATCCTTAGCTGCAATTGTTTGCATAACAAACCAGTTTCGTGTAGTGGTTAAGACATCAGGCTAGAAATTGGAAAGCAGAGTTTTTGTCCTGCCTTAGGCATAAAACCAACCAGGCCTTAGCCAATCACTCTCTCTCACCCTAGAAGGGAGGCAGTGGTAAGCCACGATCAAAAAATCTTGTCAATATAACTGCAGAGAGTAGTCCAGGCAGTTGCCAGGAGCACAAAACTGATTTGAAGCTCCCCCACAAAAAACTTTGCACATATCAATTTTAGATGAGCATTCACATTGACTTACTATAGCAATTGGTGCTGAAGTGGCTTCTGTTCTATGGTAATTTTCATTTCACTTGGTGATTGTATATATCCAACCCATTTATTGGAATTAATAGATCATAGTACACTGAATAACTAGATTTTTAAAAGATCTGACAGAGTTTAGAACTAGATGTCTTTTATAAACAAGAAGTAGATATCTTTTATAATCAAGAAGTAATACTCTCTATATGACTGTGATTTTGTCATCTAAATAGTTTTTAATTGTGCCCAGATATATGTTAACCAAAACCCACAAAACCCACAAATACAAGAATGACTTAGCTTTAGAAAGTTGATCTATATCTGAAGTCTTTATTAAACATATCAACTTCCCTTCTTTTCTGAAACCATTTAATCCTTGTTATATATTGGGTTTTTATTTTTTGTAAGTTGCCCAGAGTCAGCTGAGAGTGAGTGGGTGGTCATATTAAATTTTTAAATAAATAAAAATAAATGAATAAATAAACAATGAGTACTTTTTAAACAACTTTATAACAGGCTCTTTAAAATTTGCAGTGAAGCAGAAGTTCAAATTGTAAAGATGAACTTATCATAGAAGCTGAAATTGCTGAAGCTGAATTAATATCAGAAAAACAATCAATTTATTTTTATTTAGAATATTTCTCTCACACAGCCATATAGCTAGAGTTGCTTTGGATTTCAAAAGTAGAATTTTGTTATGCTGCTAAGATAAAGCATAAAAATATAATGGGAATTCAGGTATCACAAGGGTCGTCATCAGTATTTTTAGATACACAAAAAAATACTAAAATCTTTCAATGAGTACAATCCATAGGACCATGGTAGATGTGACCTTTAGTGAATAATAGGAGATACAGCTTTCAGAATGATTTTATTCTTTCAGAAGCATAGAATTCAGTCTGAATTCCTCTGTTGATTGAACTGTGCTCATAGGCAACCTAGATGAACTTCCTGACATACTAAAATAATGTAAGAATGTGTCACATGGTAGCATAGATTAGGCCTACTACTAACATGCATAACAATCATGAAGGCCATGTTCACTACAACTGTGAGAAAGGATCCTATACATGTATTGCTATAATCACAAAAAGAGAACATTCTGATCAGTTCAGATTTTCTTTTTTTTTTGGGGGGGGGGGACCATTGTATCACTATAACAATATAGATACATGTGTAAAAATCCCTGTTTTTCCCTGGGAGCAAATGCACAAAATCAGTATCTGAAATTGTCTTTTCTGCTTTGAAATTATTCACTCTCTTCCAGATTTCTAGCTATCATTTTTAGTATTCTTGAAAGTTAATGTTCGCTTTTGTCTCATTTATCAATCTGATTTATTTTATGTATTTGTCTGTCTGTATACATAGCTGCCACTTTTTCTGTCTTGTACCTGTAGCATTTAGCATGTCATAAATCTGAACTTTGTGATTTGTTTCCTAACATTATTGAAAATAATTGCAGAATATTCTGAAAGGTCTAGATTAAAATAATGTGGTTATTCAACCACTTAGTAGTGGAAAATATATTTATATGTATAAGTGCAATAGTGAAATATTTTGTCTGGATAAAGATTGGCTGTCAATTATGTTCTGCATGCCAAAATAAAAGACATCTATTAATGTATTATTTAAACAATAAAGTTTTAACATTAAATGTTTTATTTTGAATTATTTCAAGATATACTGTAATTGTATATTTGCAAAAAGTATTAATATAAGTATTAACAGACTGCATATGGAAGACATATTTTGCATATAATAATAATAATAATAATAATAATAATAATAATAATAATAATAATAATAATAATAATAATAATAAAGTTGGAAGGGACTTTGGAGGTCATCTAGTCCACCCCCCTGCTCAGGCAGGAAACCCTATACCAGTGAGGGTGAACCTTTTAGAGACCAAGTGCCCAAACTACAACCCAAAACTCACTTATGCATTGTCGGGTGCCCGGTAGGTGTGGCCCATTGGGTGGGCGTGGCCCATTGGGTGGGCATGGCTGCGGTGGTAACGGCAGACTGGGTGGGACTAAAAAGTTCAATCAATCAATTCCAACTTTGCAAGATCTTTTTTTCCCCGCGAGAAGTTGAAATTGACTGACTGATTGAACCTTTTTTTTTTTTGCACACGGCGGCGGAGGCCTAAAGCGAAAAGCTGAAGGCCTAGGACTGGGGCGATGGCACGTATGCCCACAGAGAGGGCTTTGAGTGCCGCCTCTGGCACCCGTGCCATAGGTTCACCACCACTGCCCTATACCATTTCAGACAAATAGCTGTCCAGTCTCTTCTTAAAAACTTCCAGTGTTGGAGCATTCACCACTTCTGGAGGCAGGTTGTTCCACTGGTTAATTGTTCTAACTGTCAGAAAGTTTCTCCTTAGTTCTAAGTTGCTTCTCTCCTTGATTAGTTTCCATCCGTTGCTTCTTGTCCTGCCTTCAGGCACCTTGGAAAATAGCTTGACTCCCTCTTCTTTGTGGCAGCCCCTGAGATATTGGAACACTGCTATCTTGTCCCCCCTCGTCCTTCTCTTCATTAAACTAGACATACCCAATTCCAGCAGCCTTTCCTTACATGCTTTAGCCTCCAGTCCCCTAATCATCTTTGTTGCTCTTCTCTGTACTCTTTCTAGAGTCTCAACATCTTTTTTACATCGTGGTGACCAAAACTGGATGCAGTATTCCAAGTGTGGCCTTATCAAGGCATTGTAAAGTGGTATTAATACTTCACGTGATTTTGATTCTATCCCTGTTAATGCAGCCCAACACTGGGTTGGCCTTTTTGGCAGCTGCAGCACACTGCTGGCTCATATTTAAGTGATTGTCCACTAGGACTCTGAGGTCCCTCTCACAGTTACTACTATTGAGCAAGGTACCCCCTATACTATACCTGTACATTTGGTTTTTCTTGCCTAAATGAAAAACCTTATTTTTTCACCATTGAATTTCATTTTGTTAGATAGTGCCCAGTGTTCAAGTCTGTCCAGATCCTCCTGTATCCTAAGCCTGTCTTCTGGAGTGTTGGCTATTCCTGCCAGCTTGGCATCGTCTGCAAATTTGATGATTTCCCCATCTATTTCCTCATCCAAATCGTTGATGAAGATGTTGAAGAGCACTGGGCCCAGAACAGAGCCCTGGGGCACCCCACTACACACTTCCCTCCATGTAGATGCGGTTCCATTGAGGACAACATGCTGAGTACGGCTGGTCAGCCAGCTACAGATCCATCTGGTGGTGATGCTGTCTAACCCACATTTTTCTATCTTATCAAGTAGTAGGTTGTGATCTATTTTATCAAATGCCTTACTGAAGTCCAAGTAAATTATATCTGCAGCATTCCTCTGATCCACTAATTTTGTCACTTGGTCAAAGAATGCAATAAGATTTGTCTGGCATGATCTGTTTTTGTCAAACCCATGTTGGCTTTTAGTAATGACTTTGTTTTTCTCTAGGTGTTTGCTGATTTGTTGTTTGATTATCTTTTCCAGAATCTTCCCAGGTATTGAGGTCAGACTGATAGGTCTGTAATTTCCTGGGTCCATTTTTTTTCCTTTTTGAAGATGGGAACTACATCAGCTCTTTTTCAGTCCTCCGGTATTTCCCCAGTGCTCCAGGATCTTTGAAAAATATAGTTCAATGGTTCTGAGATCACATCTGCCAGTTCCTTGAGAACCCTGGGGTGTAGTCCATCTGGTCCTGGCAATTTGAACTCGTCTAGGCTGGACAGATGCTCACTTACCGTTTTCTTGCCTATCTTAACTTGCATTTCTATTCTGTTTTTTATGGCACTATTTTTGATAGGTTGATCTGTTTTTTCCCTTTGTGTAAAGACAGATGCAAAAAATGAGTTAAATAGTTCTGCTTTCTCCCTGTTGCTTGTCACCTTCTTGCCACTTTTCCCCACCAATCATTTTCTTCATTTTCTTCTTGTTTTTTACATGTTGAAAGAAGCTTTTTTTTTGTTATTTTTGACTTTGGTTGCAAGCCTTAGTTCATTTTGAGCCTTAGCTTTCCTCACTTCATCTTTGCAGGCTCGGGCTATTTGTTGATATTCTGACTTAGTTATGTGATATTCTGACTTAGTTATGTGATATTTGCAACATCACCTTACAAAGCGTAGAAGGTGGCATTGACATAGAACAATACCCTCTTGGGGAAGGTGTGTATTTTGTACAGATTTGTTACTTGTGTAGTATCCAGTCCTTGGAGAACAAAGAATCCTCAGAGTCCTCGGATTGCATGTACCCCTCAATCTAATTTAAGAAATCATTGCAATCAATCCATTCATACTCTGGCAAAAGTAATCTTCCTCTCTAGCATCCTAATGTGTAAGAAAGAAGAGAAAAGAGTATGTCTCTAGCAGAATATTCTTGCAAAGGGCACAATCACAAAGGAAAAATACCCAAATCCAAAATTATTATCATAATCTGTATGGGACATAAAATTCACATCTTGTAATACTTTTTTAAGAATGGAAAAGATCTGCATTCTGCATCAAGTAAACTTTAAAGAAAGTTAAATAGTATGGCAGCGAAAATCCAGCATGGAAAAAAAAAACTGGTTTTTTGAGATGCCAGACTAGCGTCCATTCACAAGCCTCAATCCCCTTGCTTGCTACAAAGCCAGATTGGAGTCCTTGGGCCGTTCCTTCCAGCCCATTTCAGAGCTGGTCCAAAAGTGAAGGGAATGGTTCCCACCCAGTGGTGGGATTCAAATATGTGAACAATCGGTTCTCTGTGTGGATGCCACTTCCGGGAGTCCATTCTGGGCCTGGGCAACAAAAAATTAGCTACTGGTTCTGCCAAAGTGGTGTGAACTGGCTGAATCCCACCACTGTTTCCATCCCACCCAATCGCTGCGGGGCTTCATTTCCAAAGACCTTCTGCACAGGCTCCAAATTAACTGAGATCCAGGACTGAAAAAGCAACAATGGGAGTAAAGGGCTGTTCAAAGGAGGAGGAAGAAGGAGAAAGTGGGAAAATTCCAAGCGAGACCTCCTCCGTCACCCTGCAAATGGAGGCAGGGGGTGGGGAAGGCAGGCAATCCAGACGTGCTGCACGCAGCAGGAAGAAGAGGCAGGAGGAAGCATTCCCCTGCCTGCCTCCACTTCCTGCCACCGTGCAGCATGTCTGGATCGCCTGTCTTCCCCCCTTCTGCCTCCTTTTGCAGGATGATGGAGGAGGTCTCCCTTGGGCATGGAACAGGGTGTCAGCTTCAGTCGGTATTTGGAGAACCTCCTCCATCACCCTGATGCAATCTTCAAAGACACTTCAGTGTGCTTTAAAAATAAATGAAACATCGTTCTTCTGGCAAAATACATGTTTGTAGCAGGAAAACAAGTATAAAATTCTTTCAAGATACTGTATAGATTATTAGAGTTGGTTATCTTGTTAAAACCCATTCACTATCTATGACATGAGCAAAGGGTGATGGTGTGTTTAAAATGACATTTTCCCCTTGTGCACATCAAGTAGAAGTGAGTCATTTGAAGCAAACAATAACTAGGTTTGTACAACTTACAAATAGTATCTGAGAGTATTATTTCATCACTGAATGGCTTTTGGAAAATATGTACCAGAGTTTAACCTCTCCTAAGATATTCTTTAATTTGTTCCAATCTTGCTGTCATTTGTCACAAGGCTAGCTACTTATTTTGCACTATTTTTTTTCTTTCCCTTTTGTGTCTGGGTGTATGTTTTCTTATGGTGCAATTTCCCCTGGGAAGTACTGTAGGTTCTTTAGCTTCACATTTCTTTGCTTTCTCTTGGGTACAGTCTGAGAATTATTTGTCAATGTATTCTGTGTTGTTTCATTGCAAAGCCTGATCAAGTGAGGAAATATGGAGAGAAAAAGAAAACTTTCATTAAACTATCTGTATTCTGAACACACATTTTTCAGCCCAATATTAACATCTGACTATTGCACAAACATAAATTCTTGATAAGGCTTGCAGAAATGTGCCAATTTACAGTTACCTTATTTATTTAATGCTTTATAGAAGTATGATAACTAATTGATATTGTTGATACCTTCCCCTTCATGGATTACTGCCTTGTTGTNTCATTAAACTATCTGTATTCTGAACACACATTTTTCAGCCCAATATTAACATCTGACTATTGCACAAACATAAATTCTTGATAAGGCTTGCAGAAATGTGCCAATTTACAGTTACCTTATTTATTTAATGCTTTATAGAAGTATGATAACTAATTGATATTGTTGATACCTTCCCCTTCATGGATTACTGCCTTGTTGTAGCGAAGGGGCTTGTGAAATTCAATGAAGCTATGAGCTATGCCATGCAAGGCCACCCAAGAGGTACAGGTCATAGCAGAGAGTTCTGACAAAATGTGATCCACTGGAGAAGGAAATGGCAACCCACTTCAGTATCTTTGCCATGAAAACCCCATGGACAGTACCAAAAGGCAAAAAGATATAACACTGGAAGATGAGTCCCTCAGGTCGGGAGGTGTCCAATATGCTACTGGGGAGGAGCAGAGGTCTAGTACTAGTAGCTCCAGAAAGAGTGAAGTGACTGGGCCAAAGCCGAAAGGATGCTCAGCTGTGGATGCATCTGGTGGTGAAAGGAAAGTCCGATGCTGTAAAGATCTTTTCTCCACAGGAACCTGGAATGTAAGATCCATGAATCAAGGCAAACTGGACGTGGTCAAACAAGAGATGACAAGACTGAACATCGACATCTTAGGAATCAGCCAACTAAAATGGACAGGAATGGGTGAATTTAATTCAGAGAACCATCAGGTATACTACTGGTATCCCTCAGAAGAAATGGAGTACCCTTCATAGTCAATAAAAGAGTAGGAAAAGCAATACTGGGATACAATCTCCAAAAGGACAGAATGATCTCAGTGAGAATCCAAGGCAAACCATTCAATATTTTTTTTATTTATTTTTATTTATTTTATTTATCAAATTTGTACCCCGCCCTTCTCCTGACGGACTCAGGGCGGCTTACAGCCAGTTAAAACAGATAACTAATACAATAATACTAAATTTAAAAATGTAATTAAAATGAGATATTAATTTTTGGCCATTTCTTTTTTAAAATTATTTAAAACCAAATTAAAATACCCCTTAGGCCAGTCCTGCTAGCTTAAATAGCCATGTCTTGAGGGCGCGGCGGAAGGAGGGGAGATCCGGAATCACCCGGATCTCTGGAGGTAGTTTGTTCCAAAGGGTGGGGGCTCCAACAGAGAAGGCCCTCCCCCTGGGGGTCGCCAGCCGACACTGTCTGGCTGACGGCACCCTGAGGAGAAACTCTCTGTGGGAGCGTATCGGCTGATGAGAGGTAATCTGTGGCAGAAGGCGGTCTCGGAGATAACCAGGTCCGATGCCATGGCGCGCTTTAAAGATGATAATCAACACCTTGAAGCGCACCCGGAAAGCCACCGGCAGCCAGTGCAGCTCGCGCAGCAGCGGCGTTACATGGGAGCGATGAGTCACCCCCATCACCGCCCGCGCAGCTGCATTCTGGACTAACTGGAGCCTCCGAGTGCTCCTCAAGGGGAGCCCCATGTAGAGAGCATTGCAGTAGTCCAGGCGGGAGGTGACAAGAGCGTGGGTAACTGTACGCAAGGCATCCCGGTCCAGAAAAGGCCGCAACTGGTGAACCAGGCGTACCCGGTAAAACGCCCCCCTGGCCACGGCCGTCAACTGGTCTTCTAGTGTCAGCCGTGGATC
>NW_015387138.1:188037-216279 GCF_001527695.2 Protobothrops mucrosquamatus
GATCATTCTGCCACTGGCCAGAGACAAAAATTAGATCCAGTGTGTGTCCTCCCGTGTGAGTGGGGGCATAAACTAATTGGGTCAAGTCCAAGGCCGTCATGGAAGCCAAGAACTCCCGAGCTGCCGCCAACGTTTCGCCCGCCGATGGCAGATTGAAATCCCCCATGACAATAAGTCTGGGGGTCTCAACTGCCACCCCGGCTACAATATCACAGTAGTTGAAGTCTATTCCCCAACCACTGGTGCTGAAGAGGATGAAATTGACTGGTTCTATGAAGCCCTTCAGCACCTTATAGAATCAACACCAAAAATGATGTCCTTATCATCATGGGGGATTGGAATGCTAAAGTAGGAAGCCAAAAGATAACTGGAATAACAGGCAAGTTTGGCCTTGGAGTACAAAATGAAACAAGAGAATATGATGGTCATAGCAAACACTCTTTTCCAAGAACCCAAGAGACGGCTCTACACATGGACATCACCAGACGGTCAACACAGAAATCAGATTGACTCTGTGCTCTGCAGCCAAAGATGGAGAAGCTCTATACAATCAGTAAGCTGACTGTGGCTCAGATCATGAGCTTTTCATTGCAAAATTTAGGCTTAAATTGAAGAAAGTGGAGAAAAGCACTAGGCCACTCAGGTATGAACTAAATCATATCCCTGATGAATATACAGTAGAGGTGACAAATAGATTTAAGGACTTAGATCTGATAGAGTGCCTGAAGAACTATGGACGGAGGTTTGCAACATTGTACAAGAGGTAGCAACTAAAACCATCCCAAAGAAAAAGAAATGGAAGAAAGCAAAATGGCTGTCTGAGGAAGCTTTGCAAATAGCTAAGGAAAGAAGGGAAGCAAAAGGCAAGGGAGAAAGAGAAAGATACACCCAACTGAATGCAGAATTCCAGAGAATAGCTAGAAGAGATAAGAATACCCTCTTAAATGAACAGTGCAAAGAAATAGAAGAAAACAATAGAATAGGGAGAACCAGAGATCTCTTCAAGAAAATTGGAGATATGAAGGGAATGTTTCATGCAAAGATGGGCATGATAAAGGACCAAAATGGCAGGGACCTAACAGAGGCAGAAGAGATTAAGAAGAGGTGAAAAAATTACACAGAAAAACTATACAAGAACAAGCTTAGCATCCCTGATAACCACAATGGGGTGGTCACTGACCTCGAGCCAGACATCCTAGAATGTGAAATGAAAGGGGCCTTAGGAAAGCTGAGCAACAGCAAAGCTAGTGGAGGTGACAGTATTTCAGCTGAGCTATTCAAAATCTTAAAAGACGATGCAATAAAAGTGCTACACTCAATTTGCCAGAAAATTTGGAAAACTCAACAGTGGCCACAGGATTGGAAAAGGTCAGTTTACATTCCAATTCCAAAGAAAGGCAATGCCAAAGAATGTTCAAACTATCGCACCATTGCACTCATTTCACAAGCTAGTAAAGTTATGCTTAAAATCCTACAAGCTAGACTCCAGCAGTATGTAGATTGAGAACTTCCAGAAGTACAGGCAGGATTTTGAAGAGGCAGAGGAACTAGAGATCAAATTACCAACATACGCTGGATCATGGAGAAAGCTAGGGAGTTCCAGAAAAACATCTACTTCTGCTTCATTGACTATGCTAAAGCCTTTGATTGTGTGGATCACAACAAATTGTGGCAAGTTCTTAAAGAGATGGGAGTACCAGACCATCTTATTTGTCTCTTGAGAAACCTAAATGCAGGTTAAGAAGCAACAGTGAGAACTGGACACGGAACCACTGATTGGTTCAAAATTGGGAAAGGAGTCTGGCAAGGCAGTATTCTGTCGCCCTGCCTATTTAAGTTATATGCAGAGAACATCATGAGAAAGGCAGGGCTAGATAAATCAAAAGTTGGAATTAAGATTGTCGGGAGAAATATCAACAACCTAAGATATGCAGATGATATCACTCTAATGGCAGAAAATGAAGAGGAACTAAAGATCCTCTTGATGCGGGTGAAGAAGGAGAGTGCAAAAGTTGGCTTGAAACTCAACATTAAGAAAACCAAGATCATGGCATCCGGCCCTCTCAATTCCTGGCAAATAGATGGAGAAGAAATGGAGGTAGTGACAGATTTTATCTTCCTGGGCTCCAAGATCACCACAGATGGGGACTGCAGCCAAAAAATTAAAAGACGCTTGCTCCTGGGGAGGAAAGCTATGGCAAATCTAGACAGCATACTAAAAAGCAGAGACATCATCCTGCCAACAAAAGTATGTATAGTCAAGGCCCTGGTTTTCCCAGTTGCAATGTATGACTGTGAAAGTTGGATCATAAGAAAGGCTGAGCACAAAAGAATTGAGGCTTTTGAACTATGGTGCTGGAGAAGACTCCTGCGAGTCCCCTAGACTGCAAGGTGATCAAACTGGTCAGTCATAGAGGAGATCAACCCTAACTGCTCTTTAGAAGGCCAGATCCTGAAACTCAAGTACTTTGGCCACCTAATGAGAAGGAAGGACTCACTGGAGAAGAGCCTAATGCTGGGAAAGATTGAGGACAATAGAAGAAGGGGACAACAGAGAATGAGGTGGCTGGATAGAGTCACTGAAGCAGTAGGCCTGAGCTTAAATGGACTCCAGAAGATGGTAGAGGACAGGAAGGCCTGGAGGAAGGTTGTCCATGGAGTCGCAATGGGTCGGACATGACTTCACAACTAACAAAACATTGATACCTTTGTAAATATTTGCATAGAACGGTGCACAGCCTGGGCCTAGCCTCAAAATTTCTTGAATTCAGATCCCAAGCCCATTTGAAACCTAATACTAATTTGTAAAAAATTATATGACAGATAAGAAAAATAATTTAATATACAATTCATAACTAATAAGATTAACTCAATTTCATTTCAGCGTTACCTTTTGTTCATTATTGCAGTATGGCCTCCACAGTATGCTCCGTAAAAGTCAACATAGCCCAGAAAAATTTGCACATTTCTGCTTCTGAGAAGATAAGACAGTCCTTGAACATATAAGTGTGAAGTACAAGGAGAAAAAAAAGAGGGGAAGGAAGGAAAAGGAAATTAGTTATGTGTATCCTTAATGGTTCCATCCAACCATTTCTCAGTCAATATTTTGCTTGTCGCAATATTCTTCCTTAGGGTCCATGATGCTTTTCTTGAAATGCAGAGTAATCTGTCAGTGTCATGACCCAGGAATCAGATTCTGAATATGAAGAAGCTGGTCCAGGTAAACTTATGGAATGGCCTCCTCAGGTGACACAAAGCTAAAAGTCAGGCTGATCAAAACCAGGCATCACATAGGTTTGATGATGTAAGTAGAGAGTAGGGCAGAGCAGAAATGTTCTATGAGTCTGCTTGGCATGCAAGGTAGAAAAACTCTTGATTGTGACAATTGGCTGCAGCTTGATTTAAACGAACCCCTAACCCATATCCCTATTGCTGGAAACAACATCTGAATCCCTGTCCTTGCATGAATTCTATTTGTGTAAGAAACCTTTGAATCCACTATCTCTGGATTGGCTGACAACCCTGACCAAGTCTTGGAATGTTGGACGGATTCTGGAGTATTTTTCCTTGCATTCCTATTTAAAACCTCAGAGCAACCTAAAACCATGAGATGGGTGGCATATAAATATAACAAATAAATAATGATAATAATAAAAACCAATCATTCAGGCAAATGTCTGAGACTCTGCTTGGTTTGCATGCTTGTGCTATTATTATCTCTTGATCTTAATTAAACTGTGAATTACCATAGCAGCTGTGTACAAGTCAGTAGTTGAAAGCAGAAGCAGGCTAGTTAGTGGCTCTTGGTCATCACATATAAGGATGAATATTTCACTCAGAATTGTATCTGTGACAGATGCTGGCACAGGTTGTTTTATAAGTATGGTACAGCTGAATGTGCACTATAAGGCAGGAGAAAACATCATTTTTCTTTCTTCTGAATATATGTCAGAATGTCAAAGCTTTACAATCAGAAAAACTCTTAGCAATCCTGGTTCTAGATTTCATGAAGTCATAACTCTATGCTTTTATGCTTGAGTGCATTGGAAAGGAAACATCATCTTAAAATATTAATGAGTAAAAATAACCATAGAAAACCTGATGGTTAAATACAGAAGCCTTATCTGGAAGCACTGATTCTCAAAGATGGTAGCTTTGCAAAAGTACTGCCAATGTCTAAGGGACTTGCAGACTGATGTGTTCAGGGAAGCACAGTGGTCTTTGTTTCTTGAAAAATGTAGACACTATTACCATTCAGGTGATGTATTACTTTATATTGGTTTTAGACATCACAAAACTGAAAAGTCTGAAGGGCAAAAATACTTCTATCCTGGACTAGCACAACTATCAAGGCCCTTCTTTAAACAATGGCAACATTTCAAATGATATTTCACTACTGATTTGATTATAGTTAGAGATAATGTTACAAAAAGATAGGGATAATATAGAGGAAAAGCACCTGTGCATATAATTTCTCTTTGGTTTTAGATCCCGCATAAGATTTTGCTTTAGTTTATGGATTTCTTTTCTCTACTGACAGCATGAGCTGTTCTATTAATAACCTGTGCTTGCAGTGCCACTGGCAAACCAACAAACTAAGTGATATGGTGGCACAGTGGAAACATGAGCTTTTAATCACACTAGCATCTTATCTGGAGGGAAACGGAAGAGGGGCCATGTCAGATGTGCCGAGGAATAAAAGAAGGGATAGAGAAAGCCCATGGAGGCTTTTATAAATTGAGGCTTATTTTCAAACTGGGGTCTGAAATTAATGAGGAGTCAGAGGAGTTGTCTGACAATTGGGGTGATATGTGTGTACACATACACACGCAAAAACATCCCACACCAGAGGACTTTGGGGAGCTATTTTGAAGCAAAATAGATTGAGCTGTTCTTTGTTGTTTCTTTAGCTAACCCAACTCAAATAATTCAAATATTTTATCATAAAGAATAATCAAGTTGTTTTCATTCACTATGTCTGGCCTGCCTGCATCTCTGCTGCTCAGTTGCATTGGAAACATTAATACTTGCGTTTTCTATGTTTCCCTTTCAGTTAAATCAGTGTTTCTCAACCTTGACAATTTTAAGGCATGTGGACTTCAACTCCCAGAATTCCACAGCCAGCAATGCTGGCTGTGGAATTCTGGGAGTTGAAGTCCACATGCCTTAAAATTGTCAAGGTTGAGAAACACTGAGTTAAATAGTCTGTCTGTACCCAGGGCACATGTGAGATTTATCTATATTTTTTTCTATCCTTTCTATTATCTTCCATCTACTTTAAGTGCTGGCACTTTTTTGCAATTATTTTATAGAGGAAAAATTAGCATTAGGACAGTTCTCTTAAAATGATATTCTGAATGCATTTATAGGCAACCTACCAGAGACAATGGAGAGGTATTATTTGGGGAAAGGTTATTTATGCAAAATTGCTTATATCGACATCAGGAAACAGGGCATATAGTAACTGGTTTCATCCTGTATGGGTCTTAATTCACATTGCTATTCTATTGGCGTGTATGTACAGTACAAATATACACAGAGACAAACTATTGCACACAGATTTGTGTATGTGTGTGTGTGTATGTATAATTATACTGCATTTATGTAGTAATTCTGGAAAAAATTATTTGCTCTATCTTTTTGGGCTTTTTTATACCAAAGACTATGCACACAGGTTAATGCAAAATAAATAAAATGAATAAAATAAAATAAAATAAATGGCAGAATCAACATAATACAGACAGAACCGATAATCATGGACAATTTGTTTAATTTGAAAGTGAAAAAAACTGATGCAGAGACTTCTAGGATGATGGTGATTGTATGTTGAAACAGTTACATGACAAGTTACATGCAACTATATAAAAACAACCCAGGACTGAGCAAACTCAAAGGTATATCTGCCAAACTGATTTTCCACAGCAAATTGCAATTAGGTGTTAAATCTACTGAAAATTTTCAATTTGAAAAGAAAAGGAAAGAAAGAAAAAATCTACCAAAGTATTTGTATGGTTTCATGTATGTAAGGTGTTTATTTTTTTTAAAAAAAAAGAAGTCTGAAGTGAAAGAAGCCAACAAAAATGTGCCTATTTGGTGTTTAGAAAACAAAAGCAGCATTCCAGCCCTACAGGGCTTAAAGAATGATAAATCTTTGGTGCAAAGAAGGGCCTTTTAATTTAATTTTCTTTGCAACCTAGGGCTTTATTTGATTTATATTATCTTGCCTCAAGCAAAGGTCTTAATTATTTCTGATTTATTTCCTTCATTCCTTGAAAAGGGGTTTCTTTTATCATTATTTCACTTACTTCTCTTTTTCTCTAGGCAGACTTGTATTTTCACCTTGTATTTCGACTTTTAACTTCTTATAACATTTCCTCCTTTAAGATAAATTTTTTTTATGTGAATAGCAATAGCAGAGAAATATCATAGATTTCAATAGGAAACTTTTCCAAAATAGATGATTTGGATCAGTCAAGTTTTGTTTCTTCTAATCTAATTTTTCCCTGGTTCTAGTAAAGGCCTTATTTTACGGTAATTAACATGAAATGTTTCAGTATTAAAAAGCAAAGTATTATTCATGATTAATATAATCTAAATTATTGCATTTAACATATATTTTAAATATATTTTTCACAGCACTAAAGATTAAGATTTAATTTTCCAGAATCCAGCCATTAATAATTTTGTTTTTAATTAGGGCAGAGACCAATAAGACTTTTAAAATATGGATTTTTCACTTTGATAGGTATGAATGCCATTGTAATTATTTCTGCTTTTAATAAAATTGTCTGATTTAAAGAGAATTCACATAAAAGCTGAATGTCTTGTAAGAGTTTAGATGTTTATTTTTTAAAAAGCACATGGTATAACTTTTTTGGATTTTGGACTCAAAATTAAGTCTAAATTTTCATGCAGAAAAATGACTGTAAGGATAGACATTATATCAGAAACAAAACTAGTTTTCTCATACTATCATTGTTTTCTCATACTATCATCTTTCATATTCCAACTGTTTTTAAAGGCAGAATTCCATAACTCTTAATTTTCTTCCTTTACCCTTTTGTTTCACTTACATACACGATAGATTTATACCTTATCCAAGTCTACTCTACTTAAAATCTCTTTTTTCTGTTTTCTTAACTTCTCTTGTTTTTCCTCTTTTTATACCACTTCCTTCCTATTCTTGGTGACATTTAAATAATTTGGTCATTATGAGCTGCCAGTCAGCTATTGTCATGTGGATATGTTTGCAATGTAGCCTTGGCATCTGCAAATTATGTCATGAAAAAGCATCTAGCCTTAGGGTTTGGCCATCCTGACAAAACCATTGCTTGAAATGAATCTACAATGGTCCATGCATCACATGGTTAAAGGATGACAATGAGATTGGGTTCACACATGAAAGTGATCCGGGATTTATTTAATCCTAGTTTGTTGAATCAATTATAGTTGGTTTAATTACATGACACACAAAGCCATAAGGCAAAGTTTATTTATTTAACATATTTAACAGAATAACAGAGTTGGAAGGGACCTTGGAGGTATTCTAGTCCAACCCCCTACTCAAGCAGGAGACCTTATACCATTTCAGACAAATGATTGTCCAATATCTTCTTAAAAACCTTGTTCCATTGATTATTTGTTCTTACTGTCAGAGAATTTCTCCTTATTTCTAGATTGCTTCTCTCCTTGATTAGTTTGTTGAAACTATTGTTTCTTGTCTTACCTTCTGGTGCTTTGGAAAATAAGCTGACCCCTCTTCTTTGCGACAGCCCCTCAAATACTGGAATATTGCTATCATGTTATCCTAGTCCTTCTTTTCTCTAGACTGGCCATACCCAATTCCTGCAACTGTTCTTCATATGTTTTTGTCTCTAGGCCTTTAATCATCTTAGTTACTCTTATTTGCACTTTTTCCAAAATCTCAACATCTTTTTTGTAATGTGGTGACCAAAATTGGATGCAATATTCCAGGTGTGGCTTTACTAAGACTATATAACAGGGGTGTCAAACTGCCGGCCTGCGGGCTGGACACGTCACATGGAAGCCGTGCCTACCCCATTGCCAGCAATGGCAAAACCGGCCCGATACGTTGCGCAACATCACGTGACGTCGCGGGTTTGACATGCTTGCTATATAAAGTGGTACTAATACTTCACATGTGTTTGATTCTATGCATCTATTTATACAAACAAGGATTGTATTAGCTTTTTTGGCTGCTGCCACACACTGCTGGCTCACTCATGTTTAAATGCTTGTACACTAGAACTCCAAGCTCTCTCTCACAGTTACTGTTTTTGAGCCAGGTTTTGCCTAACCTATACTTGTGTCTTTGGTTTTCCTACCTAAGTGTAAAACCTTGCTTTTCTCTACATTAAATTTCATGTTGTTGGATAGGGCCCATTGTTCAAGTCTGTCAAGATCTTTTTAGATCCTGAGCTTGTCTTCTGGTGTGTTAGCTATTCCTGCCAGCTTAGTGTCATATGCAAATTTCTAATCTAACTCATTTATGAAGATTTTGAAGAGTACTGGCCCTAAGATATAACCTTGTGGTACACCACTGCTTACTTCCCTCCATGTACTTATCCTTTTTGTCATTCAGTTTATCAAAGAGATCTTTGTGCAACCAAGCTGGTTTCTTCTTGGATTTCTTGTTTTCCTTTTTCAGTGGTATTCTGCTGGACTGGGCTTTTGTGATCATTTTTCAGTGTATCCCATGCTTCTTGAGTTATTTTCCCCTTTAGGATTTTTATCCATGAAATTTTGCTTAGGCTCTCTGTGACTTTGTTAAAATCAGGTCTTTTAAAGTTTAAGTTTATATTCTATTGCTGGTGTTTGCATTATATTAAATTCCAATATGAGATGTTTACTGTCTCCCAAGGTTCCAGCAACTTCAACTCCCTCTATCACTTCTTCTTCTCTATTAGTAAGAATTAGGTCCAACTTAGTTGTCAGCTAAGTTGGTTAGGAATCTGTTCAATCTCCCACTTGCTGCAGAGTTTGTCTCCCAGTTGATATCTGTTAAAGTCTCTCATTATTACTGTGGTATGTCTCCTACATACATTTGTTAATTTATCAGTAAAGAGTTCATCTATTTCTTCTACAATTGGGTGGAATGTAGTATACTCCTATAGCAATGTCATTTTTTCACTTTTATATTGATCCATATGGATTCTAGGAGGTTTTCATCCTTGGTTTTGTGCATTTCTGTAGAGATGCAGTGATTTTTTTATATATAACGCAATTCCAACTTCCTCATTAGATGTTGGCCTTTTTGGGAAGTATAGATGAAAAACCACTTGTGCTCTTAATTCTTTAACTTTCTTCCCTAGCTGTTTGTAATCTCTTGTTATTGTTTTCAGATTCATTGTTGTGTCATTGGCCTCCATATGTAGGAGAAGAAATGGGTAGTAATCCATAGGATTGATTATTTTAGTAAGGTACTCAGTTACATCTTTGATTTTTGCTCCAGGGAGACAATATACCTCCCTACATTGATTGCCTGGTCTGCAGACTATAGTTTCTGCTCCCCTAAGAACTGAGTCTCCTATCACCAATATTCAGGTTTTTTTTCCTAGGGAAGTCTGGAATAATTTTCTTCCTGTTGCAGGAATACTGGGCTGTCCCTCTTTTCTAGAAATTATTGATGAATGCTCTTTTGTGAGTGTCTGCATATCTTCTTCCAGTCGGAAGCTACGAAAGAAATTGTTCAATTCCAGAGGAGCTTCATTGAGTGAGCTACGGTAGATAGTAGGGGCTTTGCTCTTGGTTGTTGTTTTCTTCTAAAAGTAATATACGTCCATTAGTCTTGCTCTTTACATAAATATGTAGGCTCATCTTTTACAGAAGCTGTTTGTCCCCTATTGTGTTCAGTTTGGGTGTATTGGTTTTGTTCTTTATGTTCATATGTGGGGTCATTGTTTTTGAAGCTGTTTGCTCTCTATTGTGTTATAGTTTGGTGTAGTCTTCTTGTTTAGGTTGGGATTTTTCACTTTGTTCATGGAATTTCAGAATGGCTGGAGTTGCCTCTAGACTCTTTACATTTTCTTCTAGTAATTCTAGTAGTTTACATTTGATACATACATAGTTTGTGTTTTCTGGGGGCATAAACTGAAATATATGACATACTTTGCAAGTCACTATGGTGTCAGTCTCTATTTCCATGACTTTTTTTCTTTGTTTGCTAAAAAATTAAAAATTCTAAAAATTAAATATTTTCCCTGTTATAAAGTTTCAGTTTACAATACTTTACAAGAGTTCTTGACCTTTTGTTCTCTGTCTTGAAAAATTCATCACTATCTTCCCTGTTTTAAATATCTGGCTCTTTTCCTATGGTTTTTTTTCTTCTTCTTAGTTCATTAAGAATGTAAAAATTTCTAAAGAATTAAAATAAGGAAGCTGTGTTTTTCCAAATGCTTAGGTGAAAAAAGAAATGGAAAAATGGAAAAAATGGAAAAAAGAATTTTATAAAAAATTGAAAAAAAATTTAAAAATTGAAAAAGACTTAAAAATTGAAAAAAGAATTTAAAAATAAAAATGATATTTAAGAGTTAAAAAGAAGTTTAAAATGTAAACAAAGAATTAGTTTGGCTGGTCTGCCGCACTGCTCTCAGCCACTGCTGTGGGTGCCACTGCTCAGTTGGTCCTTTATGCTGTTCTCAGCTGCTGCTGGTCCACCGCGCTGCTCTTAGTTGCTGCTCTGGTGCTTAGTTCCTCTGCCACTTAGTTTTGCACCGCTGCTGCTCAAGGTCTGCTATTCTGCTCACAGCCACTGGTTTGCTATCACCTAGCTCTGTTTCACCACTGCTCAGTGGCCTTTGTTTGCACTGGCTCTGCTCAGGGTCAGGCTGGGATGCTGGGATGCTTCTCTGACTCTCAGCTCAGCTGGGCTGCCTCTCTGTCTCTCGAATGGGTTATTAGGCCACTTCTCAGTTGGGCCACTGGGCTGCCTCTCAGCTGAGCCATCTATCAGTTGGGCCAGTAAACCACCTCTCAACTAGGCCATCTCTCAGCTGGCCACCTCTCACCTCTTTGTTCTAGGAGTTCAACTTCTTTTTTTGTTCCACCCTATAGCAAATCTTGATGTTGCCCTCTTGATATAGTTTGTAATTTATGATCTGGCTGTAAAACTTTATAATAGTTGTAAACAACTTTTAAAAATGTTTTCTCAGGATCATTCAATATATTTAAAAAATTGCATTCAATTCATTCATCATTATTTAGTAAAGACTGGAATCCTTATATATCCTTATAAATATGCAGAGAGAAAAAGGAAAAGGAAAAAAAACATCCTTGCAAGCAGATATGCACTTCATTCATTAGAGATAGAGAGGAAAAAAGGACACTCATGCAATCAGATTTGTATGTAATTTATTTTGCAATTATGTCTGTGTAAGTATGCTCTTAATGGTAAAAAGAACTATGCAGTCAATATTGAAGAAAAACAGTTCAGTATTTATAAAGAAAATTTTCGCAATGCTGGTATTTTCTCAATGTCATCAGGAGAACAAAGGAACAAAGGAACTGCAGGCTGATTATGCTACAAAGCAGAACTCACCAGAATAAACTTGCATCCAAATAAATGTTTGATTTCCAAGATTTCTCTTCTCTCCAAGTCCCGTCTTTTCCTCCATTCGCTTTTTTCTCCTGTGATTGCAATTCTATGCATGCTTGGGTGTTTTTTTTTAGGTTTTTAATTAGATTATTCAGGAGAGCCCACTTCTGCATGTCTACGCTCTCTCTCTCTCAGCTGGAAAGGTGGATGTCCCCTAATCATCTTTGTTGCTCTTTTCTGCATACTTTCTAGAATCTCAACATCTTTTTTATATCATGGTGTCCAAAACTGGATGCAATATTCCAAATGTGGTCTAACCAAAGCATTATAAAGAGATACTATCACTTTATAGATCTTGATTCTATACGTTTGTTAATGCAACCTAGGACTGCACTGGCTTTTTTTTAGCAGCTACAGCACACTGCTAGCTCTTATTTAAGTAATTGTCTACTAGAACTCTAAGATCCCTCTTGCAATTACTACAGGGGTGTCAAACTGCCGGCCATGGGCCGGATGCGTCATGACGAAATCGCGCCCACCCGATTGCTGGCAATGGGGAAAAAGCTCCGATATGTTGCGTGATGTCACGTGACGTTCCGAGTTTGACAAGTCTGAGTTACTACTACTACTACTATTCCATACCTATGCATTTGGTTTTTCTTGCCTAAATGTAGAACCTTACTTTTCTCACCATTACATTTCATTTTGTCAGATAGGGCCCAGTATTTAAATCTGTCAAGATCCTTCTGTACCTTGAGCCTATCTTCTGGAATATTGGCTGTTTATAGAATGCCCTCTCTACACAGACTCAGTGAAACTTTTGCCTGCCTCATGGTAGCAGCATTCTGCTTACAAAGATGATAATTATTCACAAGTTACTTTTTTGTTATGACTAAATGTAACACTTTTTAAATATATTAGTTTCTTATAAATGAATATTGCCTTGAAAAAATTGGTCATGATTTGGCAATGACTATATACTTTACCCTTATAGTCTTTTCACAGTGTTTCATGTTGTAACCTACTATCCATCTAATTTATTTTCCATTTGTATGTTAGCATTCTTTCTGAGAATGCAGATATAAATATTTCAAAAGTTTTCGCCTGAGTGATGTGATCGCAGGCACCGCGTCTCCGTTTGGTTTCTGTCGCTCCTCTCTTGGACTTTTGGGGAAGGTTTTTTTTTTCCTGCCTGAAAATACAGATTTATCAGTGTGCCGAACTCAACAAAAAATTAGATATCGGTTCTGCTGAACTGATGCGAACCAGCTGAATCCCACCACTGCTTTTTTTCCTCCAATATTTGGAAATGTTTTTTCTTCACATTTTCTATGTATAAAAATTATTTTCCCCATAGTTATTTCCCTTTTTATAAAGCCTCTTCATAGAATATTTTGTGCTTTAGACTGTAATGAAAACTTTATCTTCTTCAAACTATTTCTAAAACATTTTAAAATTCAGAAATGGAATAAACAGTGTAGGGGGAAATAACATTCTCTGCTATAATCCATTACTACAGTCATTCTAAAAATTTCACCTAAAATTTAACATGCCATCTAGATTTTATATTTTTGTATAACACACACACACACATTATATTCAGTAATTTGCTTTATTTTTATGGAAAGGAAGAGAACTACACAGCAAATATTTCAATATATAAACATCCCATTTCCATATGATCAGAATTCAGGGACTTCACAGCTGGCTTCTGCCAAGAAGAATTAATGGACAATGAAGTGTAAAATTGTAACTTGCAGTCATGTGATATCTCATTTAATGACCATGATAATTCACTTAATGACTAAATGGGAAGTGATGCCATAAGCTCATCAGTATCATGTGATTTTCCACTTAGCTACCATGAGGCTTAGCAATGGTGTTTCTGATCCCTATTGTGATTCTAAACAAGGACTATCTGTTTTTGGTTTAGATGATTTAGAATGAATACAGTTGAATACAGAATGAATACATTTATGGACTCCGAACAAAGTAGTGATTGTAGTGCTGACAGACAATACTGCATGATTGTGGGCACATAGACATAAACATATGGCACCAGGTAAGTCCTGCATTCTCCAAGACTGTTTTGTGAGGTTACTTACAAAGTTGGGTTCAGTATTAGTACTGAACAGTATAAAACAATGTAAAATCTGTCTGGATTTTATGGTGCAGATTTGTGAAGAGCACATTGGAGAACATTCAATAGTATATGTTGTCAGTCTTTCTCTGGCAAAAGCTCCACACAGTTATACATTGCCCAAGAACCCCTGTCCAGAGTCACTTGTTTGTCTGCCCAGAATCGCTTGTTTGTAAGATGGACAACTGTATAATTGGTTTAATAAATAAATAAAATTTAAATTTACATACTCATGTAGCTATGCAAAAAAGGTAGATGATGTTTTTTGGTTATAATAACACGCTTTACCTCTGGCCATATGAATCCTCTTGTACCAAACAGACATTCTTTTCCTCATTCACAACTTTGTTTTTTCCCCCCTCTGAAACTACTCATCTATCAGGCATGCTCTATGTTTCTTACATCCATGATGAAAGCTATTAATTGCTATAAACAAAATTAAGAAGTTAGCAAAATCTACTGCCCAAACAAGGCAGACCAATGCAGACTGCATTGTGGGATTCCCAAAGATTGATTGGGCAAACTATATATGAGATCCACATAAAGTATAATAATGCAGTTTTATTGTTTGCAGTTAAATAATTGTTTAATACTTAATACACAATTATTGCCAAATATTCAATTGTTAATTCATATTGTATCCTTGAATGGTCAATTCCCTATCCATATTCAATTTACAAGCAAAGAACTAAGAAGTCAGCCCAATGAAGGTTTTTGCCCAAAGTAAACTTAAACTTAGCAGTGAATTGCTATTTGGATGTTCTTTCATGGGTTGATCTTTTCCAAACATTGATTCTTCCAGCTTTTTTATCCTTTGTACCTGGGAAAAGAACATATTTTTGCATTCTAAAAGGCTTTGTTGCAGGAATCTCCATTTCCTGGTATGAGAAACCTTTCTTTGTTTTCTTCTGAAGCAAATCTTTGCTATGAGAACTTTTCTCAAGAGAATGTTGTATTTTGTCACTTTTGCCTCAAAACACATCAAAATTATTGTTGCTGACATTTCAGTTTTTCACAATAATCTAAGACAATATCATATTGACATTTCTGCTATGTTGACCTCCCTTGCCCAGCCTTGCCACTTATGTGGTTCCTGTTTGCAGACTTAACCTTGCCCTTGTTATTGACTGCAGCTGTTCAGGGACTTTTCTGTGATGTTCCCAGCTTGCCTCAGCCATTTTAAAAGTTTCAGTTCTTTCCCTGATCAATATACTAGAATGGTTGCTTAAGTTCAGGGCCATAGAACATATCTGCATTGCACCCATAAGCCGCTTCTGTCCTTGCTGGTGCCAAGAAAAAGCAACCTTCAAAGGATTCAATCTGGGCTGAAAGCTATAATGGATCCCTAGTAGACAACTCCCTGTTGCTCTATCCTCCCAATTTATAAAACAGCATCCTTTGAGATTTTGAACTGGGGACCTTTTGCATTCCAAGCAAGTTTTGTCCCCAATACACCAGTGAGAAAGATTTGTAACAAGAGCTGCATTAGATCTTCTTGAAAAAAACTTGGCAAAGTGAAGTGAGAATTATTTTCTGATTCTGCACTGTAGCCAATTAGTGCATGGCTTTTCCTAGAACAAAGTAAAATGCAGCTGGACAATTTTGCTTCAACTGGCACAAGCTGAGAAACACTTCTTTCAACTCAAAACAGACAACATGGGCAGAGGTTACCGTACATTTATATTGGGCTGAATAGAAAATCAAGTTGTCCATTCATGTTTTCCAAAATCTGTTGGTATCCCATGTTCACAACAGAGAACCTGGCAGTGTATATTTACTTTAAAGTCCTTCCAAAATAGAAAAAGTCTTTGATTCAAATTCAGTTCCTTGTAACTGAACCCATGCAGCTTTCTGGACAGAATTATAGACCTGGTTCAACATTGCTTTTCTTGAGTTTTCTTTAAAAAGCTTTCCATGGAATTTCCATGTAATCCTAAATAGAAATGCTATAAAAGTCTGGCCTTGCTTAGCTTCTGAAATCAGCCAGCAGCTACTACTTACTGAGATCCCTAGGATAGCAAAAGTGGCCACAACATTCTTATGCTGATACATTTTATGTACATACAGTCTTTTCTACTGATCCACAAGCAAATTTACTGATCCAGCAACAAATGTTCCATTATATTACAAAAAACTGCTAACAAAAATTTTCTTGTATGATCTTTAAAAGATGCATAGACACCAGAACTGTGCAATGTGCTTTGGTATTCAATATGTAAATAATGCTTTGGAGCAGATGGAAAATGCTGCATTTGGATATAGCTCTGGAGGTAGCTATACTCCTATTTGCTTGAATATAATTACAAGTTACATCTTGTTATCTGAAATTTAGTTCCCTGGATCATGTCAACAAGAATACTCATACTCAAGTGAATACAAGTATACAAGTATTCACCTCACTGTGTGTATGTAGTATAGCAAGAATAGCTCTGGGTTGCAATACAAGAAATAATTAAATTAAATTAAATTAAATTAAATTGATGACATATGCATGGTGACATAATGATGCAACCACCGTTATATTTTTGTGTTCCAATACTGTGATGTGAATGCTATTGTACATCTTGGCACTAACGATCTGTCCCAAAAAGATGTACTCTCTGTGCAGAATGATTTCCAGAGCTTGGGGCAGGAACTTAGCAGGATAGGCTGTAGGCTTACTTTTTCAGAGGTTTTACTAGTGTATAAGGAGCAAAATGGAAAAGGCCAACATATAGCAGAATTCAATATGTGGCTAAAGGAGTGGTTATATTAGTCACGATGTCTGTAGCTGGTCCAATGAAAAACTGTACTTGCATACATCCAAGAAAGGCACTGAGTTACTTGGCAATAAATTCACAGATTTTCTGAAAAAATATTTAAACTAAACAATGGGGACAGTGAGTTGATTGATACAGAGCATCCCTGTCCCCAGCAATCTAAAAATTATAGGGTTATCAGTGCAAGTAACATAGATGTGTGTGTGGACAAGAATATCAACCCTGCTGTCAAGCAAAATCAAGCTTTTAATAATGAGTGCCACACAAAGTGCACTAATCAAACAGGTGGTAAGAAAATAGGGGAATTCAGGCACCACACAGGTTATGTAGAAAGTAAATATAGGGTCAGTCATGAAGGACTCAAATGTCTATACACCAATGCACAGAGTATGAACAGGAAACAGGGTGAACTAGAAATTCAGGTAAATGAGGGCAGATATGATATTGTTGCCAGGAAACTACAGACCTATCAGCCTGACCTCAATACCTGTGAAGATTCTGAAAAAGATAATTAAACAATGAATCAGCGAACACCTAGAGGCAAACAAAGTCCTTACTAAAAGCCAACATGGGTTTGTCAAAAACAGATCATGCCAGGCAAATCTTATTGCATTCTTTGACCAAATTAGTGGACCAGAGGAATGCTGTGGATATAATTTACTTGGACTTCAGTAAGGCATTTGATAAAGTAGACCACAACCTACTACTTGATAAGATATAAAAATGTGGGTTAGACAGCATCACCACCAGATGGATTCGTAGCTGGCTGACTGGCCGTACTCAGCATGTGGTCCTCAATGGAACTGCATCTACATGGAGGGAAGTGTGTAGTGGGGTGCCCCAGGGCTCTGTTCTAGGCCCAGTGCTCTTCAACATCTTAATCAATGATTTGGATGAGGGGATAGATGGGGAACTCATCAAATTTGCAGACGATACCAAGCTGGCAGGAATAACCAACACTCCAGAAAATAGGCTTAAGATACAGGAGGATCTGGACAGACGTGAACACTGGGCGCTATCTAACAGAATGAAATTCAATGGTGAAAAAATAAGGTTCTTCATTTAGGCAAGAAAAACCAAATGTACAGGTATAGTATAGGGGGTACCTTGCTCAATAGTAGTAACTGTGAGAGGGATCTCGGAGTTCTAGTGGACAATCACTTAAGGATGAGCCAGCAGTGTGCTGCAGCTGCCAAAAAAGCCAACACAGTGCTAGGCTGCATAACAGAGGGATCGAATCAAGATCACATGAAGTATTAATACCACTTTACAATGCCTCGGTAAGGCCACACTTGGAATATTGCATCCAGTTTGGGTCACCACGATGTAAAAAAGATGTTGAGACTCTAGAAAGAGTACAGAGAAGAGCAACAAAGATGATTAGGGGACAGGAGGCTAAAACATATAAGGAACGGTTGCTGGAATTGGTATTTCTAGTTTAATGAAGAGAAGGATGATGGGGGACATGATAGCAGTGTTCCAATATCTCATGGGTTGCCACAAAGAAGAGGGAATCAAGCTATTTTTCAAAGTGCCTGAGGGCAGGACAAGAAGCAACGGATGGAAACTAATCAAGGAGAGAAGCAACCTAGAACTAAGGAGAAACTTTCTGACAGTTAGAACAATTAACCAGTGGAACAACCTGCCTCCAGAAGCGGTGAATGCTCCAACACTGGAAGTTTTTAAGAAGAATCTGGACAACCATTTGTCTGAAATGGTATAGGGCCATGGAGGTGAACCTATGGCACGCATGCCACAGGCGGCACGCAGAGCCCTCTTTGTGGGCACGCATGCCATCACCCTAGTGCCATCCATGAGCAACCTGCATCAATACCCATGCAGGGTATGGTTGCTGCTCCCACCCCCGTCTCCCTAAGCGGGTTTTTTTTTTACTAACCTGCCTTTCAGCTGCATTCCGTTTATCTCTTCGCTTCTCAGCCTTTGCCATGTGTTTATGGGACTATCGGTAAAAAAAAAAAGTTCCATCAGACTTTCTAACTTCTCGTAAGATCTCAAGAAATTAGAAAGTCTGATGGAACGGAGAATTGGCATGGGGCTGGAAGTCAGGAAAGGAAAGAAAGGCAATTTCTGGGGCAGTGAGGATTTCTTTCCTTACCTGACCCACTTGTTCTGACGCCACTTTCTGCTCAACTGCATTGCTCTTGCCAATGGCCCGACTGCCCACTTCAGCGTCCTCCCTCCCTGAGCCTCTGGCGCTTTACCTGCTGCTTTGGTGTCTCTGTAAGCAGAGCTGCAAAGTTCTCTTCTCTGACAGAGAAGAGAACTTTGCAGCTCTGCCTACAGAGCCACCAAAGCTGGAGCTGAATGAGGAGGTGAGGGGGGAACCTGCCCCACTTGTTCCACGGCCGTTTTCAGCAGAGCCGCATTGCAGCAGCATTGGGAGCAATACGCAAAGCAGCAAACAGTCACGTCATGCTGAAACCATCCATTTGCTGCCTCATGCCCAGTGCTGCTGCCATGAGGCCGTGGAACAAGCCAGGTGGTGGCAAAAAACGATATACTGGTTCCTTACCTCCGCCTGGCTTGTTCCGCGGCCTCATGGCACCCACATTGGGTGTGATACGTGAGGTGGCAAATGACTGTGGCTGGAGACAAACTGCGACTGCGGCCGGAGACAAACAGCCATGCTGAAACCAAGGAGCCAGTAGATTGTGGCTACTGATGACACCATTGGCCCACATGCACTCGCTGTGTGTGTGGGCCGATGGTGTCAGGCAGTAGCCGCCTGGCCCCTGCCTCACCTCGCCTTGCCCTGTGGCAATGGTACCCCTGCCCTGTCCCCCTGCCTTGCCTTGCCTCACCCCATAGAACAAGCCTCCTGCCCACCATCCCACCTGCCAGAGACCCCCTGGATCTCCTCCAACCCTGCCTGGCCCCCACAGGGGTCCCTCCCCACGAGCAACATTGAGGTGGCTACGCCCACCCCGGCCATGCCCACCCAGTCTACCATGACCACCGCAGCCACGTCCACTCAATGGGCCATGCTCAGCCAATTGGCCACACCCACCCCGGCACCTGACGATACATAAGTGGGTTTTGGATTGCAGTTTGGGCACTCAGTCTCTAAAAGGTTCGCCATCACTGGTATTGGGTTCCTGCCTAAGCAGGGGTTGGACTAGATGACCTCCAAGGTCCCTTCCAACATTATTATTATTATTATTATTATTATTATTATTATTATTATTATTATTATTATTATTATTATTATCATCATCATCATCATCATCATCATCATCATCATCATCATCATCATCATCATCGTCGTCGTCATTATCATTATCATCTATAAATCTAAGATATGGGGTCATAACATCACAACACATTTTATCACTTTCCCTTTTACCCCCAGCTGTCAGTGGGATGCATGGCCCCATTCTCTATCCACTTTAAAATATTTCACGCATTTCACTGAATACCTGAAAAGAGCTTTCCTATAGGAAAAATCAGGGCATAAAAGGTGCACAAAGTATTTCAAAATATTTTAAAATTTCGCACTCCTGAAGATTTAGTGCAGCTAAAGTCTGGGCATCTTCTAAAAATAATGTAAGACATTTTTATAGGACTAACATAATCCAGTCTCATATATCAACATGAAGTTTTTATACTGTGATTTTTCTTTCTGCCAAACTGATGGATATTACTATAACTATGTCATATTCATTTGTGAATGTACATTTTGGTTTTTTTTAATTTTTTTTTATTTTTCACCATACACCATACACCAAAAACTACATAAACATAAATCTTTTCCTCTAACAGAACAGTGCTTTACATTTTAAATATTCTTTACATCTTATTTACATTTTATATACATCAATAATTATGTCTTTTTCTTTCTCTGTTCTAGCCAATTATAACATTTATTCCAAATTTCATAAAATTCTGACGTCTCCTTGTCTTTTAATTCTAACTTAAGTTTGTTCATTTCTGTGCATTCCAAAATTTTATACATAATCATATCATTTGTGGGAATATTTTCACTCTTCCAACATTGCGCATATGCTATAGAGCTGCAGTCAATATGTGTATAATGATGTGTTGGAGTTGTTTTTCCATCTTTTGTGAATGTACATTTTGACTTGAAATTCTTTGAGGCATGTTGATGATGAACTCTGATACAAACTTTCAAATACTGACCACATGAACAGCTTTTGGTGGTAAGAGGAAATGCATTTTCAAACTTGTTGGAACACATTTGAGACTGAAGCTGTGTAATCAGCATAAGTTTTTTTTTAGTGTCATTGTTGTTGCTTAGGTAATCTTGTCTTTACTCTTCAATACAAGCAACCTAGTAACAACAGTGGATATAGCTGAAGAGATTGATGGCATATACATTTTAATAATAATAATAATAATAATAAGGCACAACCTGATCACTATTGGCATTGACAAAAATCACCATCAGTCAATTGTAAACGGCAGTTTTACTCAGAGTAGCTTACATTCTGCATACTATTAATAGCATAAAACATCTATATTTGTTTATCCCAGGTCCTTGAGAAGGACTCATTATGTGGAAAAAAATGCCAAACAGTTGGAACATCTGGCTGTGCAACAAACCATAATAATAAAAGTAATAATATTTTTTTTAAAAAAAACCCCCACTAATTTTTAATTTGCCTATTAAGAGACAGCATAAGCAATTCATAAACTGAAGAACATCTCCCTGTAAGTGTATGTGTTCATATGTGTGTGTATGTATGTAGATAGAGAATTAAAATGTGGCTGATGATTGTGCTATAAATAAAAGATACAGTTAATTTGTTGCTCAAATTACTGGAAATGATCTTGCCAGGGGCACTCTGCATAATTCTTTGCCTGAGTGACAGGGTGTTAATGACAGTCACTGATGCATTTAAATCAAAGACTGTTATTCCTTTATACTACCTACCAGGATGCTCTCTACCTCCATGGTCTATTTTAAACTATAATTTGTTTTTTATTGACTGAGTTGATGATAATAGCAAATACTGACCATAATGAATCACTCCTCTGGGCTATATTATTTATATATAATCTTTACTGAAGTAATATATAATTCTAGGCAAAAAAACTCATTTTCTCATGTGTAATAGGATTATAATCATTGGAATACATATTATCAAATCCAGTGGGTCCTACGTCAGCCATTTTTGTTAGTTACTTCATATCCATAAAATGATATATAGATGATAGATGACACAGATATAAGTGATAGAGATAGAAAGTATGTTCTAGTTGTTTTTTCAGAACTTCTGGAAAAGTTTTACCTATGTTCTAGTTGTTTTTTTTTTCAAAACTTCTAAAAAGGTTTTACCTACTGTGCTATCAAAACCACATCACTTCTTCATGCAACACACTTTAAAAAGGGCTATGGCTTAACTGCATGTCAAAACAACCATCTTAACTTTTTTCCACCTCTCTCATGCAGATGCTTCTGACCTCAGTTTTAGCATCCTCCAATTATCTCTTGCATCTAGTATATTGAGATAGTTACCTACATGAAATAGCTACCAAATGGTGCCCGTGCATGAGTGTGCTCATCATAAGATTCAAAATTCTTCCCTAAGTGTATGCCCCAAGAGTCAGGCACAATCCTCAAAGAAAATTGAGCTTTTCCAACAGTTTCTTCAGGGTAGAAATGATACTAGTGAACTTTTTCTTCCTTTTCCTTTCATAGTATATTATTTATTTGTTTGCTTGTTTATTTTGTGATTGTTGTTGCTTCTACTGCTTCAATTAATGAAAGCAGCTTGATTACTGTTTCTTTAACATTCCCCATTTCTCTAGATTAAAAATCCTAAAATGTTGCAATCTTTCCTCATAGGGCTACTGTCCCAGCCCATTGATCATCTTAGCTGTTCTCCTGTGAACATCTCTTGATCTACTACATCATTTTTGTGGTTTAGTGACAAGATCTGAAAACAATATTATAGATATGATTGACCCTTGATTTTTATAAGAGTAATGTGATATTGGTATCTTTATTTTCAATAGTGTTTTCTATTATCTCGAAGATGTTGTTGACCTTTTTTTTACGGCTTCTGCATATGATGTCAATTCTTTCATTGAACTGGTTACCATTAGTTCAAGATATTTTTCCTTTTCAGTCAATGTTAGTTTTGAACCATTAGTTGGTATGAGTATTTAGTAATTTTGACACCAATGTGCATCCTTGGTGGATATGAATGTACTTAGAAAAAAAGATGCAACTATCAAAGAATAATTAATTATTCTTTTTGTTTAATGGAGAATAATTAACACAAATTTTTGAAGAACTAGAATTATTAAGCTATTTTATATTTACTTTAGTAATCAAGGAAGCTGAGGGTGGCATGCAGTTTGGACTTCAAACTTTACATTAGAACTTCAGAGTAAAAAATAACTCCTAATAATAATAATGACAGTAAATTTTAAAATGGCATTTATTAGTCAATAGATCAGGTCAAAATTGTCTTTGAGTTAGTTGTAACAAAAACCAAGCCTATGTTCCCTCCTGTGTTGCACAGAACACTATAAAATTTGTTCCATTAGTTTTTTTAATTCCTTTGGGAGTTTCAGTTTAAAATTGGAAGGTTCTTTTGATCTATAGATTTCAATGGAGGGCACTCCAAAAGTAAAGCACTGTAGAAAGAGTTGTCCAAGGAAACCTCTCAATAATTGTGCAGGTTCGCTTTCAATATGCTTTCACAGTCACTGGACCACTCTATTCCTTTAAAATTTCCACTTCTATTCAGAAGTGCTTTAAGCAATAATTTATGGAGATTACCTCACAGTCATTTTTGGAATAGCAGACTAAGCAATGCTGTTTTCTAAAATCAAGAATAATGAGCCAATACAATTATTACCATCATGACACTATACCCCATCAAAACCACCTTCACTCTTTTGCTTCATTTAATCAATTAAATAGGAGAGATCCTGCTGTCTCTTGACAGTGATATTTCTTATTGCACAACAATTAAGTAGAAGGGAACACAAAACCTTAACAGAGTTTGGTTGCGGCATCTCAATATTTTCTGATTTTTTTCTGAGATGACAGTGAAATTCAGTTTCTACTGGCAGTTAAATATATCTAATCTGAACTGCTAAATCTGTATAGAAGCTACTACCATATATTCTCATATCTGTATTTATCTTAATTTTGCAATGCAATTTGAATCTGAAATTATGCACATAAAATACATATGTAAAGTACACCCAACTGTTATTTTCAGTGGAAGAAACTTGCAAAGAAATATATATTAAGAAAAATGCATATAAAAATTATGCAGAATCTGGACTAGAAAAAAAAAGAAATAAGAAAGAGAATACAATCAAACTTGATTGATCTGCCTTTCCAAAATTGTGTGTATATCCTGATTACATCAGAGATATCTGTTTATTGATGTTGCACATAGATTTCAGCATTCTGCAAAAGCTTGTCCTCATTAACTAAAGCACATTTCTAGCAATTATAGCTATAATGATAATAAGTACCTTGGTTATACTGGATAAATCTCAGAAAGCAACTGTGCAAACATATGTGTGGAGGTATATATGCAAATATCATTTAACTGTATATACTGCACATCTCTAATGTGAGTCTATGGATCATAGAATTCATTTATTTCCATTTAAAGTGCAAAGAATACAGTGCCCTAATAACTACTCATTAATTTCAAAAAAGTTTCTTATTTCCAAAGAAAAAGAATGGATATTAAATGATACAGTACATGTGCTAAGCTTTAGATACCCCAAAACTCTTTGTGGTTTTCTCTGAAAAAGAATAGGCATCTCTCTTATTTTGTTTGTATTTTGCTGAGACAGAAACTTATGTTCAGTAACCAATCTAAGGTTACTGGATTCATTGGATTAATATTTGGTATTCTAATACAGTAGGCAGGGTTATTACAAATGGAACTATTTCTTTACCCACCAAGATTTTTAATTGGCTTTGGAATCTTTGACCTTTTGGATCCAAGAATGGAAGGGTATTTTAAGTTTTAAGAAGGTTGGTACCAAACACATTTTTTTCTTATATGCTGATATTTTATTTCTTACTAATCATTATCAGAGTTTATCAGTTTTATAGTTACAGTACTGTCAGAATCCAAATATACTCCATATCTAGTTATCAACTATGAAAACCCGCATTTCTGTCTGCTCTGGATTCTGTCATATGATGAAGGGAAGGGGGTGAACAAAGGGGCTTTATGGCCCTCACTTCCTTCAGCCTACTTCAAAGGGACTGGAGGTGGATATCACCAAATGGACTAACAATAACAATGGGGGTCATTAGCTTTCATGTAATCCTTTTTGAAGTTCCTCCCGGCAATGAAGAAAAGGGGGTGAGAATGTAATGCCTAGAATTGTCGCTGGGAAAAGGGGGTTATGGGGGTGTGACTAATGGGGGATCCCTTAAAACCTTGAAGTGGAGAGCTCGAACCCAAGTCCTGTCTAGAACGCCTACATCCAGCTTTCTCTTAATAAAGATGCCTATTGGAAGAAATATTCCAGGAGTTCTGTCTTCTTAAGATGCAAAGTGGGGTGGGTCCTTACAAGTACAATGGTTTGGTAAGTTTTTAGATTACTCAATTAATTTGAACAAGTCTAGCATCTAATGATTTAATTTTAAACATTTTTAAATGAACCTCTCAGTTTGCACTTTTATCTATTAACTTTGTTTGAAATAATTTGGACTAAATATTCCTAGAAAAATTTGTAGAGTTAAATATTTTAATTGTTTATTTCAGACCAATATTGAAAATGATACAGGATTAAACATCTCTTTGGATCTTTGCTTAAAAATAAATGTTAAAATGAATGGCATTCCAATACTGGCTAATTGTTTTAGAATAGATTAATAAAATATTTTATCTAAATTATAACTTTCTTATGATGAAGAGTATGGTGTGAAACAATCCACTTGAAGAGTCAAAGCATTTGAAAATGGTTGCACAAAAATATTTAATTTATATGCCGCTTATCTCCCTGATAGGGCAACTCTGGGTGGCTTGTAGAATATAAAAAAGATAAATAGAAAAGGAATTAAAAATTTAAAACTATGCAAAAAACCATAACCAAGGAGATGGACAGTATGGGAATAAGGTCTTCTTATCTCATCAATTACCTCCAGCACAGTCTCCTAGGCCCAAGCCAACCAGCCAAACCAACTTTTAATATCTTCCAGAAGGACAAAAGAGTTCTCACCTGTGGTGGCAGAATATTCTACAGGGTTGAAAATGCTTTTATCCTTGACCCCACCTACTAAAATTCCTTAGCAGATGGCTCTATAGTAGCCCTCCTGGTGTGAATCAGGTGTCCTAATCCCATTGGGATGAGACAGCTACTCAGATACACTAGACTCATGTCATGTAGGACTTTAAATGTAATAACCAACACCTTGAAGCAGACTGGTAAATATATGCCAGCCTATGGGCCCCCAGAATTGTGCCCACCACTGCATTCTGTATCAGCTGTAGCTTCTGAATACTCTTCAGGGGTATCCCAATATAGAATGCATTGCAGTAACCCAACAAAGAGATGATTAGGGTATGAATGACTATGCATAGGGCTTCACAATTTAGATAAGAGTGCAACTGGTACACAACACAAAGTTGCACAAAGTCCCTCCTAGCCAAAACTGCCACATACACTAATAGCAATAGCACTTAGACTTATATACTGCTTCACAGAACCTTACAATCCTCTATAAGCAGTTTACAGAGTCAGCATATTTCCCCCAACAATATGGGTCCTCATTTTACCAACCTTGAAATGTTGGAAGGCTGAGTCAACCTTGATCTAGTCAGAACTGAACTCCTGCAATTCTGCATTCTAACCAGTGCACCACCATGGCTTTAAGCAGGAGTTGCAAGTCCAGGAGCAACCCCAGGTTGCGCACCTGATCTATCTGGGTAGTGCAACCTATACAGAACTAAAGATGATGAACAACTAGATTTTGAGGTTTCCTGCACCCAGGACCAATCTGTCTTTCCACAGTTCATCTGAAGCCTGCTGTCCTCCACAGGCACCTAGACAAGGTAGCCACAGCATTGCTTGGTTCACTGGGGATGGTGATATAAAGCTGTGTCTCATCTGCATATTGATAATGGTTTTGGATGATCTTGCCAAGTCGTTTCCCGAAAATGTTAAAAAGACTGGAGAGAGCACTGACCCCTGTGGCATCCCACAAGGGAGTGGCCATAGGTTGGATCTCTTGCTCCCTATCAACGCTGATTGGGCCTCAAAGAAAGGAGCCAAACCAGTGCAATACTGAGTCATCCAGCCCCAAACGCCACAGCTAGCCAAAAGGATACTATAGTCAATGTATTGAAACCTGCCAAGAGGTTAAGGAGAGCAAAGATGGATTTACTACCACCACCCTGCCTCCCCAGATATCATCTACAAGCATGACCAATGCTGTTTCTGTCCCGTTACCCAGTTTATAACCCAACTGAAAGAGGTCTAGATAATCTGTTTAAGCTGCAAGGCAACTACTTTTTCCACCATCTTTCCTAGAAAGGGGAAGTTAGAAACTGGATAAAAATTGTCCAACAGTTGGGTCCAATGGTGTTTCTTGAGGAGGGGGTGGGTCAAAGTCTCCTTAAATGGTATCAAGAACACCCCCTCCTGCAGCAATGCATTAATCACTGCCTGAACCTGTGGTCACTGATTTGGAAACTTTCATGAGCAGAAGGGACAAGGATCTAAAAAGCAAGTAGTCTGTCCACTTTCTCAGGTACATCAGGGTCAAATGGTTTTCATATAATCGAGCAAGTTCATTTCTCCAATGGATCTGTTCCACATTGTCAAACTGAGAATGGATTTAAGCGATATTATCCATTTGCATGGCCCTGTAAATTATCCTCTGACTCATCCTTCCCAACAAGGAACTGGGTGACCTTGAACAGGGACATTGGTGACACTCTGTAGATGTAAGAAGACCAGATAAATAATGATATTTCATTGCTCTTACTGCCACAATGCAGGCCTTAACAATGGCTCTGACTATATCCGGTTGGATTTGTTCTTATATTTCTCCCATAACACTCTAGCCATCTTTTGGCTCTTTTCAGCACCCTCAGTAAACCATGGTGAGTTTTGGGAGCAATGGGCCAGGAGAGTGTATATGGATGTGATCCTCAGCTAATCTCTGATTCTAGATTGCAGAGCCTCAGTTAACCTCTGATTCCAGATTGCAACTAAAGTTTTCACAGAGCCATGCAGCAAAATCCTTAGGATATCCCCAGCTCTATCTGGAACCTGAGTAGGTCCATTAGTCATTGAGACTGGACCGTTTAAATAGGCCTGAATACAGTCTACTGGGGACAGTCATTTGTGCTATAGCTCCCAATGTATTTGGTAATTACCACCTAACTGAATAGATAATTGTTAGAAAAATACTTCCTTAGATTTTTTCTATAGATAACACTTGATTGACCCTTTGTATGGGGATAAAAGCGAAGTAAGATCATGCTGAGTTAATATTGAGATGAAAGATTGTGGGATCGCAAAATCCCGGGGTCCCGCTCCCTGCAGGACGGTGGTGATGTACGTTGGCCTAAACCAACGGGCCTCGCTTTAGATCAGGAAACACACGGGCAATATGCTTCTTCAGGTGAGATGGCAGGCAAAGACCCTCAAGCCTCTCCGTGCCTCCCTTTTATTCGTACATTAGCATAATCAAGGGGGGGGGGTGTACAAAAGGACAATAGGGGGATGGCTCTCCATTGCCATACACAAAGAACAGGAAACTTAAGTCAAGGAGGTACTAATTCAAGGTAAGCTTAACAGGAGAAATGAAA
>NW_015387138.1:220519-247522 GCF_001527695.2 Protobothrops mucrosquamatus
GGTGTACAAAAGGACAATAGGGGGATGGCTCTCCATTGCCATACACAAAGAACAGGAAACTTAAGTCAAGGAGGTACTAATTCAAGGTAAGCTTAACAGGAGAAATGAAACTTAAATCAGGAAACGAAACCTAAGGCAGGCAGGTAAGCTTTTCAGGAGAAACGAAACTTAAGTCAGGAACCAAATGGATGCAACAAAAGATCACAAGAAATATTAGGGCTCTAGGCTAGATTAAAAAAAAATCCCAGAAAAAATGCAGTTGCAAATCAACTCTGCATGGATGTTCCATTGTAACCACCCAAGAATTCAGCTGAATTAATGAGTCTTGTCTCTCAGCATCAGGACCCCACAGCCCTGCCTAACCTAGCCGCACTTCCCCGAGGGGGCACCCAGCTGCACTTACCTCCTCCTCAATGCTGCTGCTGCTATGCTCACTCTCCTTGGCCAGGTTGCTCATGGTGGGTGCAGGAGGACAAAGTGCATGGGTCAGAGGGAGGCCCACTCCCTCTCCATGCGAGGAAACCTGGCTTTGTAACCAAAGCATCCTCAGCAATAGAATGAAAAACCACCAGGGAATGGCAAAAGTGCTAAAGCAGGACTTCCCTCAGACCCTTCCTTCCTTCCTTCCTTCCTTCCTTCCTTCCTTCCTTCCTTCCTTCCTTCCTTCCTTCCTTCCTTCCTTCCTCCCTCCCTCCCTCCCTCCCTCCCTCCCTTCTCTTCTTTCTTTCTTTCTTTCTTTCTTTCTTTCTTTCTCTTTCCTTCCTTCCTTCCTTCCTTCCTTCCTTCCTTCCTTCCTTCCTTCCTTCTCTTTCCTTCTTTCCTTCCTTCCTCCCTCCCCTTCTTCCCTGCCTGCCTCCTTTTCATTCCCATCTCCTTCCTTCCTTCCCTTACTTTTTTCCTGTTTCCCTCCCTTCCTTCTCTCTGTGCCCAGGAAGGGACGAGGAGAGGAGGAGAGGTTGGCAGCACTTCTCTCAAAGAATAAGAGTTGGAAAAGACCTTTGAGGTCTTTAGTCCAAGCTCCTGCTCAAGCAGGGGACATATACCATTCCAGACAATGGAATATCCAATCTCTACTAAAAGCCTCCAGTGATGGCGCATCCACAACTTCTGAAGGCAAGCCTTTTCACTGGTTAGTTGTTTTCACAAGTCCTTAGTTCTAGGCTGGTTTTCTTCTTGATTAGTTTCCATCTATTATTTGCCTTCTGATGCTTTGGAAAATAGGTTGACCCCTTCTTCTCTGTGGCAGCCCATCAAATATTGGAACACTGCTATCATGTCACCACCTCTAGTTCTTTTCACTAAGCTAGACATACCCAATTCCCACAAACATTTGTCATATATTTTAGCCTCCAGCCCCCTAATTATCTATGTTTACCATCCATTTAGACCAGATGGTCCCCCTGGTTTGGTTTATAGAACAGTGGCCACAAGCAGAGCCTTCTCAGAGACAGCACCCCCATTATAAAACTTTCTCCCAAGGAAAATATGAACAATGCAACCCTCACCCATTTAGAGGCAACTCCAAACACACTGTTCAGCCAGGCATATGTAAAACAACAACACATTTTCTGGTCAAACAGCCCTAAGTAAATTACTACTACTATTTTTCTTTCTTAAAATACATACTTTTAATATTGTTTTAAGCAGTGCTAGTGATGCTTTACAATAGCTGTCTTTGAGAGTTTTCTTGTAAACCACCCTGGATTTCTCAGTAACTATTAATTTCAAATTAGATGTTGATTTAATAAATTAGGCAGAAGAAACAAATGTATGCGTATGAGAGACAGAGAGAGAGAGATCCCCTTTTTGTAAGTTTGCTTACTCTGCAACTCCCTGCTGGCTCATTTTCTCTCTCTCTCACACACACACACACACACAAACACCACACACACACACACAGGTTAATAAAAAAGGAGGGGGGAGAAAGGTGGAAGCTCTCCTTTTTTGTAAAACCTCGGCTTCCTCCTCCCCTCCTGGCTCTCTCTCTCTCTCTCTCTCTCTCTCTCTCTCTCTCTCTCTTACACACACACACACACACACACAGACACACACACACACACACACACACACACACTTCCTGTTTTCTCCTCCTCATCCTTTTCCTCAGCTGCACCTGAACGGAGTGGGAGGAAGTTAAAAAAAAAGAGAAGGGGTGGAAGAATGGGGGAAGCTCTCCTTTTTTGTAATACCTCAGCTTCCTCTGCCTTCTCCTCTTCCACTCCTGACCAGGCCTGACGGGATTAAGCTGGGAGGGGATGGACAGGCTAAAGCAAATGAGCTGCTGCTGCTGCTGCTGCATGCCACCCTGAGCGCTCACTGTTTTCTGCACATGCTCCAAGGCACCCAGCTGGGTTGTGGTGGGCCAGTGCTGGGGCAGTGGGGGCCGGTCCATTACCATTTCTGGGACAGCCCTGGGGGGCCAAATCTGGGCCCTCCCCGGGCCGTAGCCCGCAGGCCTTGTGTTTGACATGTCTGGTCTACATTATGTCAAGTGATAAAACTATATTCTGCAATTGTACTGTCATCAATCATTTTAACATTGGAAGTGACCATAGAATGATACAAACTAAAGTGAAAATAGACTTTCAAAAAGAGTGTATGAAAATGATAAAGATGTCACAAAATACAAAAATAGTGATAAGCTGTAGAGGAGAACAGTGATTTTGAGATTATCAAATTGCTTTTCTATATTGCAAGAGTTGGAAAATATGAACATTATGGACCAAAATGAACAAATAGTCAAAAACATCATTGAATCTGCTACATCAATAGCACCACTGGAAAAACACTTGGTACAGTCAAAAATCTCTGATGAAACTATTGATTTAATGAAAAAACTATGGACAATGAAGAATACTGGAAGTTTCACTAACAAACTGGAGTATGTTGAGCTTTGCAAGCCCATAAGAAAACGTATCCAAGAAGAAACATGTCAGTTTAACATGAAGCTTGTGAAAAAGGCAATTTAGGAAAACAAAGGGATTAATAGAGCAAAATGCTTATTAAAAGCTTATAAATACAAGAAGGTTTTTGCATTAAAATGTGAAGATGGCTTTGTGTGTAGAACAAGACAGGAAACATTAGAAATAATTGAAAAATTCTATTCAGAGCTATACAAAGACCATTCAAAAATAACAACACCCACAAAAGAGGAAATGCCAGATATCTAAATAGAGGCCATAAAATCAATGAAAAATGGCAAAGCTTCAGGAAATGACTGCATTACAATTTAAATGCTGAAAGCTGGTGGTCACAGTTTATATAAGATACTAGCAAAACTATACTCAGAGAAGAAAAAATACCTGATGCATGGAAAAATACTGAAGTGATTCTCATATACAAGAAAGGGGCCCAAGATTATTTAAAGAACTATTGCCCAATAATCCTTCTTTCAGTCATCTATAAGGTTTTCACCAAGATAATAGCAAAAAGAATATTGAAAACATTAAATGATGCACAGTCAAAGAAGCAGGCATGATTCAAAAGTAGCTTCAGCACAATGGATCACATCCATGTTGTTCAGCAAATCATTGAAAGGCACAATGAGTACACCATGTCTCTGTGCATGGCTTTCATCGACCACAAAAAGGTGTTTGACTTAGTATTACAGCAAGCAATAATTAAGGCATTGCTCTACCAAGGCATAGACACTGCTTAAATAACTTACTATAATCAATATATGCAGGGCTTTTTTCCAACAGATTTTCAACTTCCACAGAAACACTAGTGAAGGTGGCTCTTCACTCAGCTCACACTGCTTTGGGGAAAAGACCCCTGGCTTCTGCTGCCCCCAATAGGGGAATGGTGCATGGTTAGTCCCGGGACACAACTTGCGTGCTTGCGCCTGCCAAACTCAGCTGCTGTTTCCTGAGGGGAGGGGGCATCCCTTGGAGGCAGCACATGCTGCCTGCCACAGAGAAACACATGAGGAAAAAAAATTAAGAAAAATAATTTCTCCAATGGCTGAAAGGTGGGAGGCATTTCATCTGCAGCAGCGTGAAAGCTCTCTCCATGTTGTCCACTCAGAGATTCGATGGCAGAAAGTGACGGTGCCAAGGGTGAGGGAGTGCCTCCCGTCTCTGGCCTGAAGAGGAGGAGGAGGCAGTGGCATGAGGGTGGACAGTGACTCCCTTTTACTGCCAGAGTGCTGCTGTGTGTGCTGACTATGCCATGAGTGGTGCCGCCACCTCTTAGAGCTGCCAAAACACAGGAAAACTGAGGAGCCAACCCCTCGTCATGCATGAACTGTGCTACTCCCTCTGTTGGCTTTCAAAAGCCAACAGGAATTGTCTGGACCTGGTCATTGACAGCTGTCTCTGCACCGCCAAGAGTGTCAAGGGATGCGGCTGGCAAATGCTGCACATCAAAGTTGTCTGCAGCAGAGGTGAGTTGGCAGAAACTTTGCACTCCTCCCTGCTGCCCAACTGCACCATCTTCTTGTGAGTAAGAGGACTGGGGGTGGGAGGTGGGGGGAGCAGTGCTTAATTCTGTGTAGAGGCTCAGATCAGGTCCCTGGAAATATTACAGGGCAGGGCAACACTTTGTGCATGTCAGAAGCATCTTTTTTTTCCGATATAGCCCTAGCATTTCCTGTAGATTCTGGATCTAGAAAGAGCTGCGAGGGGAACCCTCGGGTGGAATCTGCTGTGTTTGCAGGCAAGACCTGGATTAAATGTCTTAAAGGCCTGAAGATGTTAATACTCAACGGACCACCTCTGAGACTTTTCGATCCTTCAAAGTAGATTGATCTGTGGTTACTTGGAGGATGACATTCGGCCATAGATACTAACAGCAGGGAAAGGAGTCAAGAAGATTTGCCGAATGTGAATTGGACAAAACTTTGGAATTTACTATGAACATCTGCCTTAAATACAATAAATTAAATTTATGTTAAGAACTGAATATATAAGTTATGGCACCTTTTTTAATAAAAAAATCACTGAATATATAAAAAAACAATGGCGACAATTTTCCTTAATGATCTTAAAGTGGAAATCAACATAGAACAAGGTGTACAACAAGGCCTCACTTACTCTTTTCTCAGCCTGCCTTGAAGAAGTATTTCACAAACTAGACTGGGCAAAAGATAATAAATAAAAATCAATGGCACCTATTTAAATCACTTGAGATTTGCAGATAATGTTCTCTTCTCACAAGACCCAGACGAGCTACAAAGACACATACAATAGCCAAGGAGAACTACTTGGCTTAAAAATAAACCTGAAAAAGAGCCAAGTTATGTTTAATAAATTCACCAAAGAAAGAACAATTTTTACATCTGGAGGAGAAATAAACATTGTCTATCCATTGCAGAATGAAGGCCTCTTCCCCATGTTATATTTCTTTATATTCCCCATCATTATATTTCTTCCTGAAACAGGTTGGGAAACCAAAATGGAATTATGGGAGGAGGAGGAGGAGGAGGAGGAGGAGGAGGAGGAGGAGGAGGAGGAGATCTTCTTCTTCTTCTTCTTCTTCTTCTTCTTCTTCTTCTTCTTCTTCTTCTTCTTCTTCTTCTTAGAGCCCTCAAATTTCTTACAATATCACCACAAAAATGCCTTTTTCAAAACAGTATGAGCAATCTAATACATGCAAAATATTTTCTGATAAAATAACTTCATTCTTAAATCCAAGAACATTTTATATTTCTTAATGTCCATTGATTTTCCAAGATTGGATATTCCAATTTTTCATTTCAGAGTTCAGGTATACAGAATAACTAATGCTAACCATAGACTTATTTTTAATTCCCTATAATGAATTGTTAATTTTTTATTTCAAGTACTGTAATTCTTAGGGCTGCTACCCTGCCCCCCTTTCTTTTTCATCATAGTGCCAAGTTGGGATGTTTGTATGGAAGAGAAGCTGCTGCTTGCAGGATTTTAATATGTTGAATGGATGGTTGTAATTATTATGTTTTAAACTAGACAGTGGGGAAGTCTTTTGGGATTAATACTCTACTAGACTGCATTGGAAAGACCTTCTATTTAGCTGCACAGTTTGTGTCCCTTGTATCCTTTCTGGTGGCTTAAGACAGAATTGTGCATGGCTCCCAGTATTATGTGATGGTATATGAGTGAGAAGAATTAGCTGGAGGTGCTGAGTCCTCTGCAGAAGTGCCTCTGGTCTTAAGGGGCCCTTGGCTCATTGTTTGTTGTGTGGTTAAATTGGGATATGTGGCCTAGGCATAGACAAATGTTGGGAGAGGAAGGCTATGATATTTTGGTAGTGATGGATAGAGAGAGATATGATGAGAGATGGGACAAGCCACTCCCAGAGACTACGCCATAGGTATATTATTCCTATGGCATATTCCAGCTATCCAGTCTAATCTCTGTGCTCTGATTGGCAGACCTAACGGACTTGGGCTGTTAGCTATTGCTGCTGAACACCAGAGATTTGTAATAAGGCCATTCTAATCTATGACTTGATTCTAGATGAAAAAGCCAATCTGGTATTTAATATTGAAATTTGGCTGGGGACAGAGTGGAGGGGTTCCCTTTTTGATATGTGCCAGGTGGTAGTAGTGGTAGTGGTCTTCTGAGATATCTAAGAGGCATCTAGTAACCTTCCTGCCTGAATTCCTTGACTTCATGGCCAGGCTGGTGGTGAAATCCCCCAGGCTTATGGTCTTGGGGGATTTTAACTTGCCTTTCCTGGGGTGATATCTGTCCAGTCCAGGTGACTGATGGATCTAGTTAGTTTCCAGAGAGAGCTTTGGGTTGCTCCAGTTCTGCTACATGGTCTGACCAAAGCCCTAGTGGCCACCTGGAATGAGAAGGCAACTGAGGCTATGGATTGGCTTGCATCTGAGCAGCCTTTCCATGCCCATGAATCATAGATGCTTTACAGATAAGTTAAGGAAAATGAAGCAGCTGAAGAGACACCTAGTGTACTGCTGGTGGACAATGAGCAAACATGGGCCACAGACATGTCTATAGAGTCAGTGGATGCTATGGGAACTAAGTCTTGCAAGGTTATATGGAAAAAGTTTGATCTTATTGAGCCTGAAGAAGTGAACATGGTTCTTGTTGATACTAGATTGGCTACCTCTATATTAGATTCATGCTCTTCCTGTATGGTCAAGAATATGATTAGGTGATTAAGAGGGTTAACCTTAACTTTAACTTAACTTTCTTGAAGAATGGTGTGGTTCAAAGAGTCATTGTTTCATCCAATCAGTCCTAAAAGACATGGCTCTGTGCCTGGACCAAGGCTCTGAGTTTGTGCAGGGACCCATTTTGTATTAATTTAGTCATTGTGGTGATTGTTTTCTTCTTGGCAGTTATGTATTTTAATGTTTGTATTATTTTAATACAAACATTTGTTTTTATTTTTTTAAAAATGTTCACCACTCACTTGGTGAGATGGGCAACCATGTTAAACCATGTTAAACCAAAAACAAACAAACAAAAACCTGGGCCATACTATTCTGTCAGTGCTTGTTTCAATTGTACATATTGCCAAATAGATGTTAGATTTAAATTATATTCAGAATTTTAATCTCCCAAAATTTTAAACTACCCAATTTAAATAAACTTATGTAAGATATTGACCTTTTGCTGAGCCAGACATTCCACCAAAAATGACCACAATCTTCAAATATGGCTTATTCCACAGTCAATTGCTCTTGTGTTTCTTGATCGAAACCAAATGAATAAACTAATATTTCTAATGACTTTACAAGGCTGGAAATAAAGAACTCTGTTTGCTATACTTCGAATCTAAAATTGGTTAGATTTCACTATGTTACTTACTGTAATTACATTCTAAAAAAGTCCAGATAAGTCAATATTTAGAAAAATTCTCCTTTTACAAGAATATATTGTAAATGTAACATGAAAAAACAATGATAAAGAGAAAAATCTGAATGGTTTAAACTGCCTTCATCATATAGCAATCTTTAATTTGGCCGAAGATGTTTGAGAGATTTTGGCTATCATAAAAACATTTTCATTAACTTGTCTAGTTGTGTAACTGGGATTAACTTTGGTAGCTCTTTAAAATTTATTAGTCTCAGTATAATATATCATAAAATGTATGGTAGCACTGTTGTAGACTAATACATTTTATTAAAAGGCATAATATTTTGTGAGCTGCAGCTCTCACTATATCAAGTGCATATAGTGGCTATGAAGGATTTAAATTAAGATGAAGTGGAGAAGACAAAAAAGAGGAGAAAGCAGACTAGTTCTGCAGCTACAGAGTGCATTTGAGACATATTACAAGAACTTTATCATTAACAATTGTAAATGCATTAAAAACCTCATTGTGTTTGCTGATATTGTCTGAAACCTTTTGATTTACGGAAGTTGAAATGTCCTGATATTATTTTGTCTTTGTTTTTGCCTTGATGTCAAAGTTATGTCTATTAATCTGGTCAAATTTGTTCAAAATTTGTCCCAGATAGAATCCAAAGAGCATTGTTGGCACATGGTAGCATTTATACAATAGAAAGCCTATGTATCTGATGACAAGAGCTGCAATTCCTGAGACCTTATGTAGTTTAATAGCATGTGTTCATTGGAAAAGGTGATACAAGACTCCTGTTTTTTTCCCCACCATAGACTAACATGGCTCACCTTTTACAGCATCTTTCAGTGTAATTTCATAAAATTTTAAATATATTTAATTCAACATATTTATTTATATTCCACTGAGAGGTTTTGTGTGATTGTGGCAGGATATAAATGTAATACATACTGTATTTTTTTTAAAAAAAAACACAATTATTTTATAGAGTATGTGCAGGCTATAAATTTTAATTTGTTTCAGTAGGCTATAGATATTATAACTCTCAAAGCAGTAAAGCAGGTTTTTTCGCTTCAAAAATGGTAGTCTATGTAGAATATAAATCTTATTGCTATTGAGCTTCAAATAGCTTTAGGCAATAATTATTCAAAATAGCCATGATATTATCAGCATATTAAAGCAATGTGCATTCAGTATCAAGTACCACCACACACTTAATATCTTGGAAGTGTCTAATATAAGATGTAGATGCTGAAAAACTGAATTAAAAGATTGAAAATTAAAGAGGACCAGTATCCTTGACAAGCATCACAATATAACTTAATGGGTTGAAGAAAATAACTTGTAATAACTATGGCCAGATAACTTCTAGTAAAGACATCAAACTGTATCCAATGGAAAAAAAATGGTGGCAACTCATATCTTCTTAGAATATACTTCATAAATTCAATAATAAACCACATCAAAGGCCTTTTTATCTCGAATGAGATTAAAACATCTAATTCTAATTATATCCAAATGTCCAAACATCAATTGCAAGACAAATATTTTTATTGGCTATTTTTTATAAACCCAGGTTGAGATGGGTGAATTAGAGATGGTATTAAATTCTATATCCTCCAGGCTAATGTCACAGTTAATATTTTAGTATCCATATTAGGCAAACATATTGGTCTAGTGGGGTCTTTGTCTAGCTTTAATATTACTGTAAATGATGAAGGGAATATAAAAAAACCAAATTATTAATTATACAATAATAAAAGATATTAGGAAGGATATGAACATGCTATCCATTCAACTGAAAATCCATCAGGTCATCTACCTTTCTTCAATTTCATAGACTGAATTGAAACTATGAATTCTAGCAATACCAATAGTTGTGCCAGTTATTATTTTTTAATTTTCCTGAAAGATACCTTTCATTTTCCCACAAAATTAAAAACTTGCTCTTCAATTATATATATTCCAATTTATATAACTGAATGTAAAAAAGTTCCTGCTAATTTATACATTATCTATATAAATAAAAATGTAAATGTTCGTTTGTTCAAAATCTTAAATCCCCAAAAGTTCTTCACCGACTGCCTTGAAATTTTGACACAACATTGCATTCGAATACGCACGTGTTTTTATATACCTACTATTATATAGATGTCACACCTGTGACAGGTAAAAACATTGCAATTCCCAATTCGATTGGCATTTGCAATCACCATCAACAAAGCTCAGGGCCTTAGAAATCTTAACACGCCAAATCTAGATCTGTGCCTAACGAAGAGTGTACCTGTTAATATACAACGCACAAGATCTCAGCCGTTTGGTCTGTTAGAGATATAGACGTGTCTGTTACCTTGTTGTTTTTTATAACATATGGGTCAAGCATTGTGAAATTAAACATATTACAAATGTGCGCTTTCTCTTTTCTTTCTTTTTCATTTAACCAGACTGAGCCACAGCAACGCGTGGCCGGGTACAGCTAGTGTTAGTATATAATTGATTATTGTTAGCCTGAATTTCAGACATAAAATTTCATTGTTTTTGTTGCTACAGCCAATGAGCCAATAATGTTTCAAGATCCAGTCTGGGTCGGATCTTACAACATTATCCTTTGCATTATATTTGTCTTCATTCAATAATGTTTCCTATACAGTAGTTCTGGTTAATGTATATCAAACAATACTAATTTTTTTCTTAATGTAATAGTTCCAATTTACTTAATATTTGGTATAATTCATCTGGGGGGTTACTAGCATAAGACAAAAAAAAAGTTTTGAATTGTCTCATCCAGTTACATAAGATTAAAATCTCTCACTCCCATTTTTTGCTGAAGCCAATAGTGGATCCAGGAAAAATGTATCTCAAAGGGTTAAAGTTAAAACTAAACTTCAGAATAATAATACCATTTCAAACCTACAGTTTGGCTTAATTCTTGCATCTTTGCTGCTCCTATGTATAAGTCAGAAAAGGTTCTTATTCATAGAATAGTATTAACTGTTGAAAGATAGAAAAAAACAAGCTTTTTTGCTCATCTGGTAAGTGCAGAGCCTTTAAAATTCCACCACAGCAGATAAGCTTATAAATCTTTCTCTTCTCCTAGGGAAAGGTAAAAGACTGCTGGATACAATATTTATATATATCTTGTTCCATTTGATATATTGAGCAAATCAAAGCCCTTTCTCAGGCTTAAAACTTGTGAAGGTCTAGATAAATCATTATTTTACTTCCATGATGTTTCAATTCAGTAGTTTGTTTTGAAAGTTGCAGAAAAAGTCTATGATGCTGGACTTCAGAAATTTGACATAGAGAGGCAGATCTTGTAAAAGATTGCCTCTTGCTTCTTAATCTGTAGGCATCTAGTATCTCAAGTTTAAAATCTGATGATGCTAAGCTTTCATGAATATGTTATGGAAATTAACAAGTATTTCTGTTGTTCTACATCCAAAGATAGACTCATTATTTTTTATAGCTTAAATTGATCCTTAAATTGATAGCTTGCAGATTTGTAATAAGCTTATTGTGAGATATTTCTAATGCTTTTAAAGAATTCTGTTTTCATGGAAAACAATGATTCAATGCTTCCAAATATTTGTCAAATATAATAGCTTGGATTCTTATATGTAAAGTTCTGCATCCATCCTAAATGTACTCTTTTCTAGATAATCAAATATGGAGGCAGGGAGTAAAGAAAAAGAAGAAAAACTCAGATGCAAAGTAGGAGATGTAGGAGCACACCCAAGGTCAGCCATAAAGAACTTAAATGCCCATACACTAACATTCAAAATTTAGGAAACAAACAGGGTGAACTTGAAATACTAGTACAAGACAGCAACTATGATATAAGTATCATTACAAAAACTTGATGGGATGAAACTCATGACTGGAATGAACTGATGGAAGGATACAAATTATTCAAAAGAAATAGACCTAACAAAAGAGGAGGTGGAGTTGCATTATATGTTAAAATCATTGGGTCCTGATGGACTATGTCCCAGAGTTCTGAAGGAACTGACAGATGTGATTTCAGAACCATTAAAACATTTCTTTCAAATGTCTATGGAGATTCTCAGTCATCCAGGTCATGGTTTCTAGCTTTTCTTTGAAGACATTTTGCTTCTCATCCAAGAAGCTTCTTCAGCTCTTTCAAAGACAACTACCTGAGGAATGGAAAAGAGCTGATGAGGTTCCCATCTTCAAAAAAACAAAAAACAAACAAAAAACCCAGATCCTGGAAATTACAGACCAATCAGCCTGACACCAATACCTGGGAAGATCTTGGAAAAGATAATCAAGCAACACCTAGAAGCAAACAAAAATATAACCAGTAGCCAACATGGCTTCATCAAAATCAGGTCATGCTAAATACATCTTATTTCATTCTTCAGCAAAGTGATTAATTAGTGGATCAGCAAAATGCTATGGACATAGTATACTTAGATTTCAGTAAAGCATTTGATAAAGTAAGCCACAACCTACTTCTTGGCAAGCTAGAAAAATGTGAAATAGATAGCACCACTATCAGATGGGTTTGTAACTGGTTCACAAATCATACTCAATGTGTAGTCCTCAATGGAATTACACCCACATAGAGGGAAGGAAGCAGTGGGGTACTCCATGGTTCCATTTTAGGCTCAGTACTCTTCAATACCTTCATAAATGATCTAATCAGGAGAATAGAAAGGAAACACATCAAATTTTCAGATGACACAAAGCTGGCAGGAATAGCCAACACCCCAGAAGAAGAAGAAGACAAGGTCAAGATCCAAAAAGATCTTGACAGACATGAACACTGGGCCCCATCTAACAAAATGAAATTCAATGTAGATAAAAGTAAGATTTCACACTAAGGCAATAAAATCCAACTGTATAGGTTCAGGCTAGGTGAAACATGGCTTGATGCCAGTAACTGTAAGAGGGATCTTGGAATCCTAATGGTCAATCACCTAAATATGAGCCAACAGTGTGCATGATCAGCCAAAAATCCAAGTCAATCCTAGGCTGCATTAATAGAGGGATAGAATTCAAGATGATGTAAAGCTCTAGTACCACTTTACAAAGCCTTAGTAAGACCACACTTGGAATACTGCATGCAATTCAAGTCACCATAATATTAAAAAAAGATGTAAAGACTCTAGAAAGAGTGCAGAGAAGAACAACAAAAATGATTAGGTGGCTGGAGGCTAAAACATACAAAGAATGGTTACAGTAATCGGGTATGTGTAGTTCAATGAAAAGAAGGACTAGGTGAAACATGATAGCAATGTTCCAATATTTGAAGGGATCCTACAAAGATGAGTGGGATCAAACTATTTTCCAAAGCACCAAAAGTCAAGACAAGAAACAATGGATGGAAACTAACCAAAGAGAGTAGCAACCTAGAACTAAGGAGAAAATTCCTAACGGTGATTGTAATCAACCAATAGAATAACTTGCCTTCAGAAGTTGTGGGTGCTCCATCACCAGAGGCTTTCAAAAAGAGACTGGACAACGATTTGTCTGAAATGGTTCAGGGTCTCCTTCTTGCAGGGTGTTGGACCAGAAGACCTCAAAGGTTTCTTCCAACTCTATTATTCTGTGTTCTATCTAGGTTATCTCTAGAGCAATTTGACATTGCTCTATCAAAGCTGACAGAGTCAGAAAAGGCAGCTACTGCTGTCCCTCTTCTCTTTGGGATTTCAGTAGGTTGCATAAGTTCTCATTCCTTATCTGGAATGAAGGTGTTCACTCAGATGAGTGGAGAAGTTGGTGGTTTTTTTTTCCATTTTACAAGGCATATTGCTTTTATATCTAAGTTATAAAAGCAAACTATGAGAAGCTGACCATAACTCATTCACCATACAGCTATCTATATGAACAATTTCATCATCAAGATCAGAGTGAGGTAACAGAAGACATTTGCCTAGGGAGTGAACAGAACTGGAAGTCCTCAGATCTGTAACCATAATTGAGGAGGAGACACTGCTAAGGTATCAAAGACTCTTCTCCTTCCTTCTTTGCAATTGATTTTGAAAATGAGTTAAATTTCATAAAAAATTCCCCAAGGTTTTTAAGCTCTGATTTCTGCCATATTTGAAATAGAGAGATAAAGAGGTTCATACTGTGCTCCCTTAAATAAAATACTTCAAGCATTTCATTATTCTTAAACTGGAATTTGTGCCCATTCTATCAAATTCAGTGTTATTACTTAAGCTGTTAATGAGGGAAAAGTGCAAAATTTAGCACTATTCAGTCAAATCATGAAAAGAGGAAAACGTCAAACCAAGCAATTCATTATTTTGTTCCATAGAACATTATGAATTGGACATGTTACTTGTTACTTTTTCATGACAAAATTATTACAAAGACATAATACAGCTTTAAATTAATCCACAGTCAAAACAAAGCCTCCAATTAAAATTCTAAATGGAAGAACTTCAGTTCCTTTGCCACCAAATAATTAGAAGGGAAAAGGGGGATTTGAATTCTTACCATATAAATTTGAAAGCTTTTTGTGGTTTTCCTCTTTTTTCATAATATAGTTTTGCTCATTTAAGGCTGAGTGTTTTTTTAATTCAACATATTTCTCTAGAATTGCAATCTTTCTTAAATAGCAAATAGCAGCTATAACTTTGTAGATGTTGGATGGGAGTTTGGACTTTCAGCATATTGAATGGCATAATGTCTGGAAAGCTAAGAAAAAAGTTTTTAAAAATAGATTATTGATACTGATTATGATAACTTTGTTACAGTTGCTCAGCCCATTTTATAGTAAAATTTATCATTACTCAAATAAACCTTTAAACTTCCTGCATTAATATTATATTGTTGTACCCTCATATTTACAAAATTAAATAAGACTTTCACTGAACAATGCACTTTTCCCCCCAGAATGGGCAGGAGCAATCCTGCCACTATGTGAAATGAAGCATCTGCTAAGATCAGTGAACTGGAATAGTCAGTAAATTAAGCCAAGTTCTTATCAACTATCCTTCCAGGTCATTATCTGGAGCAACACTTCTTTGGATCTGAGGTATGCTGCTCTCTGAAGTATTTTGCCCACCTGCATGTTAGATATTGCCTTGAAGTTTCTTTTAAAAATGTACGGTGATGTGGTTGCCCAGGCCACAGCAGGATCCCACGTATAATCTACCATTAAGGTAGAGCTGTAAGGGAGAAAGGGTGCAATTTGAGTAAATATTGGAGGTATTTATTTATTTATTAATCAAATTTGTATAGGCCCCCGTCTCATGAAAAATGACTCTGGCTAACATACAGCAATCAGATAAAATAACATATATATAAAACAATCATTATAAAAATATAAGAATCAGGTCTTAAAGGCCTTCTGAAACAACAAGAGAAATGGATTCTTCTTCTACTTTATGACAACTCAGATCATAAAGTAGAAGATACTATTCAGGTAGTATCTTACATTTTATGATGGATACTACCATACTCGGACAGTATCTACTTAGACAGTATCTACTTATACTATTCCTAAAAATTGTTTCTCTTAATTACCTGGACAAATGCCCAATAAAAGATTGTTTCAGATTCAGCTGTTCTAAACAAATGTAAATTCTGGGCAATAAGAATGGGAGCCAGAAGGATAAACATGATACCTGTGCCATTTATTTATTTAACAAATTTATATGGCCGTCTATTTGGAAGGTGAACACTATAAAACCACCCAAATAGGTGAACACTATAAAACCACCCAAATAGAAACAATAGAAGGTGAACACTATAAAACCACCCAAATAGAAACAATAGAAATAAAGCAAAAATGTCAGACAACAACAAACAAACCTAATAGAGACAAGGCTCCATTAATATTCTGGCGCTTAGGGCTAAGGAAAAAGCCAAATTTGTAAAGGTCTCCGAAGAACAATAAAACTAGGGCTAATCTAATCTAATCTAATCTAATCTAATCTAATCTAATCTAATCTAATCTAATCTAATCTAATCTAATCCGATTCAATCCAATCCAATCCAATCCAATTATAACCTAATTCTAAAATGAAGAGAAGAACTAGGTGACATGATAGCAGTCTTCCAATATTTGAGAGGCTGTCACAAAGAAGAGGGACAGAATTTATTATCCAAAGCACCTGAGAGCAAGGTAGGAGTAACATATCAAAGAGAGATACAATCTACAACTATAGGGACAAATTTCCAGACAGTGAGAACAGCTTGACTTCAGAAGTTGTGGGTGCTCCAACACTGGAGGTCTTTAAGAAGAGCTTGGACAGCCATTTGCCTGGAATGGTATAGGGTTTTCTGCTTGGGCAGGGGACTGGACTAGAAGATCTCCAAGGTCCCTTCCAACTCTGTTATTCTGTATTCTAATCTCAGAGGGGAGAAGCTGTTTCACAGGATAGGGGCCATGACAGAGAAGGCATGCGTCCTAGCTTCCTTAAGACAATACTGTTTCACTGAAAGAAATGGTGCTTATCCACCTTAAAGTAAGGAGCCTACTTCATATTAATTCTAATTTGATATAAAGGACAACTTTGGTTGTATTTGCATGATGTACTTAACTATTTTCTGTTTCTCTTCTTGTCATATCCAAGTGGTGAATGCTCCAACACTGGAAGTTTTTAAGAAGAGACTGGACAGCCATTTGTCTGAAATGGTATAGGGTTTCCTGCCTGAGCAGGGGGTTGGGCCAGATGACCTCCAAGGTCCCTTCCAACTTTATTATTATTATTATTATTATTATTATTATTATTATTATTATTATTATTATTATTATTATTATTATTATTATTATTATTATTATTAAATAATTTAATAAACAGATATGTGTTTCTTATCAGTTGTAGGGTCTGGCCCATTTTCAAACTGCATTTTTCTTTTACCAGCTTCTCTGACCATACCAAGTTTGGTCTCATTCTGTTACTGTGCTAGTGGACAGGTCAATTCCAAATCTTTTAACAGAATTTATTTCCAACATTACATTGATGGAAAAGAAACAGGATTCATTCATTTAGTTTATAATGAGGAAGCATAAAAATCCTTGCAATTTTTCATTGTTTTGGGCAGAATAAGATGAAATTAAGAGGGCATAGTAGACTGTTGAAAAGACATTAATACCAACATGTTTCAACAGAATAAGTTTAATAGATGAACAATAAATGTTCATTTTTTTCCTCTGAACCTCCTACAAGACAGAGAAACCATGAATGGATTAAAAAAAAACCTGTATTGTACAGCTGCAGTTTATTTAGCAAAGAGTCTAAATTGTGTTAATTTAATGAAAACAAGATGAAATATTCCAGATGAAATATTCAAACTAAAACAAATATAAAATTGTAAAATTTAAAAAGGTACTACTTTACATTTTTTAAATTTTGTGATGCAAGTTTTAGCATCATGGTAATGCATGTGTATTGACTGGCCTTTGTGAAGTAGCATTGTTTTGTTGCTTCAGAGCACTAGTTTTGATGGGAATCAGCAGAGTTGACATAGCTGGTTTGCAAATGTGGCTTCTCCAAGAAGCTATCTCTTCACTACAAGGACAGCTAGTTTGCTTCTACATAGGCTCAGAATGATCACTAAAACTTTCAAAACATTGCTAAGGTGAAGCTAATCTCTATCATCTTTCTTTCTTCGGTTGACAGTAAAGAGGAATCTGTTATTTTGCTAAACAAGAACCAAGGTAGTTAACATTCTCTCCATAGCTACTGCTACATATTTGGTTCTGCCAATGCAATTTTATGCAAATGTTCAATAAAAGCAAAAAAAAAAAAAAAAGCCAATAGAAGGATGCCCTACTATAAAGTACCAAGAGAGGTTTTTTTCTTAGAAAAGAGAAGTTTTGAATTCAGATAGCAAGATGATTTTTGCTCAATTGCAGCTGTGCTTTTATTGCTCCTCCCCCACTCCCCCCAAAAGAATAAGGTTATACACTGTAATTTTAAAAATGGCAAGACTTTGATCTGACAGTCAGTACTGCAACGGCATTTAAGCAATAGGATCACTAAGCAGGAAATTCTCTCCATACATCTTAACAGCTGCAGTAGGTTACATCTAAATACAAAGCTTTAAATAAAGTTGATAATTATTTTAGCTTATATCGTTTGATTATAATTATTATATTTATATTATTGACTTTGCATCCAGTCTTTTCTCTTGAGGGGTCAGAGTGGGGTTGTGTGTTTCCCATTTTATTTCTGGCCCCAAATCATGCAGTGTGCTCCATAATCAAGCATGGACTTGATTCTAAGTACCCTTTGCTCCCAAAGCACAGGTTTGAATATTATTTCTCAGTTTATTTCTTTTTTTATTGCCTAAAACTGTCAGAAGAAACAGGATTTTTAGAATACAATTTTAAAATGTCAGGATTCAGTGGAAGAGGTGGATGGAATCCCTTGATACTGCTGGAACAAGTGACAGAGCAGCTTATAATGAGAAAGACCAAACTGATCAAAGTAGGCAGACTTTTTTTTGAGCATGAATGTTAATGGAAATGTTATGGGTCGAGTTCTGAAGGTTGTGGGGGAATATCTGACTTTAATACAGAAGCATTTCTTTTAACTCACAGACTATCTGCAAATCAAAAAGTTGTATGGAGGGAAGGCCCATATAATAGTACTGGTGTAACAGGCTTTCTATTATTCATAGAATAAAAATGTGAATGTAAGAGAAAACTATTATACCAGTGGAGAGCCAGTTTGTTGAAGTGATTAAGGCATCAGAACAGAATCTAAGAGATAGTAAATGCTAGTCCTGCTTGAAGCAAAAAGTCAGGTCAGCGACCTTGGGCCAGCTAGTAGAAGAGGTTACCAGGAATCAGAAATAAACTTGAAACCATCCCCAAAAGGAGCAAAAAACAAAACTACTCTCTAAGGTACTTCTATATTGCTTTTTATTCAAGACCTTCCATTATCCTTGATAATGATATTGTACTGACCTTACAATTTAGATATGTGTTATTGGCTAGTGTTTTGTTTATTGTGATTTTATGTTCCTTCCTCCCCTTCTTCCTTCCTTCTGCTTTCACTTCATTATGAATTATAAACCTTAAGCTTTTCAGCAATGTAGATTAGGCAAGGTGATTAAAAAAAGATTATTAACTAAATTAATCTTGGGTTTGTAGAAGGTCTGCACAATAAGTACTTGTACTAAAATTGATTCATCTGGCATTTTCTTGTAATATATGACATCTGTTTCCTAAGCACCTATGTCTACAGCTCAAGACCAATGACTTTTCATGTATATAACTCTGCATGGAGGCAGCCATTTTAAGACTGGATACCACATATATCATTATGTTACTGCAGATTATATAGTTGTATTGGAGACAAGCATGTTTGTAATTTAGGCTTAATACCATGGAAAGTAGAAGAAGTCTGCCACTTGAGCAGAGATGTTTGCTGGTCCCATTTCTCTGAAAATAACTGGTATTAATGGACCCCATCTGTCCTTTCTATTTTCCAGAGAAAATGATGTTGATGATCTGCATTTTGATTTGTAGCGTTTCTTATGTATTTATTTATTTATTTTTTTATTAAATTTTTTATAAAAGTTTTACAATATAATTTCCCCCCTCCCCAAAACCCACCCTTGCCTCCCCCTCCCTCCCCCCACTTCCCAGAGCCAATCACAGGGTTAACAATACAATAACCATACTCTATCTAACATTAATCAACTATTAGAATAACAAATCTGTAACATCCTTTAACTCTCTTTTAAACAAATATGCTATTAAACACAATAATTATAACATCATATTAATAATTATAAATAAAAATAAGTAAGCTATTATAACATATAAACTACATTAATACTCTAAAATTTACTCAAAAACCAAATGAAATTTTTTAGTACCATATTTACTCTCAATATAATCTATCCATCTTCTCCAAACCAAAATATATCTTTCTTGTGAGTAATCCTTCACATAAACTGAAATCTTGGCCATTTCTGCTAAATTTGAGACTTTAAGTGACCATTCTTCTATAGTGGGCAAACGTTCCATTTTCCAACATTGAGCTACTAACAATCTTGCAGCAGTTATCAAATTCAAAATCAAATCCATTTCTTTTGTATCCAAATCTTCCATAATACCCAGCAAAAATATCTGCGGTTTAAACTTTATCTTTTTCTTAAAAATATTTTGAGTATTCCACCATATCTTAATCCAAAATGCCTTTACTTCCCTGCATGTCCACCAAATATGAAAGTAGGTTGCATCTAAGTTTCCACATCTCCAACACTTAGGTTGTAAATTAGGATACATGCAGGACAATTTTTGAGGATCCAAATGCCATCTATAAAACATTTTGTAAAAATTTTCCCTTAAATTTTGAGCTTGAGTAAATTTTACATTTCTAATCCAAATTGTCTCCCATGTTTCCAGTAAGATCGGTTCTTGTATATTTTGAGCCCATTTTATCATACAATCCTTAACCAATTCTGTTTCTGAATCCAATTCAATCAATGCATTATAAATTCTTTTAATATGAGCTTGCGGTTGATCTTTAATCTGTTTTATCAAATTTACATCCTGTAAAGTAATACCAACTTTTTGATCCAAACGCCACCTCATTAACAATTGGTTATAATAAAACCAAGAATATTCAATGTTTTCTTGTTTCAAATCTACTAAAGATTTAAGTTGCCAATCTCGTCCTACCGGACAGAGTAGTTCCTTATAAGAAACTTTATCCAAATTAACTCCCCTAGATTTCTTATGTATTTATGAACTGCTTCTTTTACAAAGTCAGGTGGGCAGGAGGCATTTATCAAAGGAAATGTTGACACACATATTGGTCCTTTCAGATAGTCTACATGGTATGTCGATGGAATAGAATATTCACTCTTTGAAAATAAGCCTAATTCAAATTAGAGAGTTGAGATTTAAAAATGGTATTATTTGTGCCTTGATGGATTCAATATAACTCAATATGGATTTGACTTTAAAAAAAGATTCAGACACAGATTACAATGAAAAATCATAAAAATGCCTAGAGTTACAAAGAGATTAATTGTGATGGTTAATCAACAGAAAATGTGTCTGATTCCAATTTTAAAACAAAAACTTTAAGTATAAAAAATGAGCTTTACTTCTTATCAGTCCCAATCAAAAAGTTGACATGAACTGACATGAATGTCGAAATTATTGGGAGATTCAATTATTATAACTTTGTTTCTAACACCTTAGAAACACCACTATATCACAGTGAACCACACTCAGCTCCATTTTTTCATTCTTCATTAAAAATTAATAACGATTCTACTTATTTAGTTGCAGCTTTCTCCTGACACCTTAATTATAATGTAAAGATCTCCTTTAAAAGGTTGTGCAATTTAAATAAAAGAATGTATTCTAAACATGGTCAAGGATTTATATACTGCATATTCTTAGAAATATATATGATCTCTGAGGGTCTACAGCAGACATGTCAAACACAAGGCTCGCAGGCCGGATCCATCCTGATATGTGGTTCTGTCCCGCCCCGGGGACCTGCTCTGGAAAGAGCAAAGGACCGGTCCGCCGTACCTCAGCCCGGCCCAGGCCGACTGGGCACTGATCTTAATAATAATAATAATAATAATAATAATAATAATAATAATAATAATAATAATAATAATAATAATAATAATGTTGGAAGGGACCTTGGAGGTCATCGAGTCCAACCCCCTGCTCAGGCAGGAAACCCTATACCATTTCAGACAAATGGTTGCCCAGTCTTTTCTTAAAAACTTCCAGGATTGGAGCATTCACTGCTTCTGGAGGCAGGTTGTTCCACTGGTTAATTGTTCTAACTGCCAGGAAGTTTCTCCTTAGTTATAGGTTGCTCCTCTCCTTGATTAGTTTCCATCCGTTGCTTCTTGTCCTGCCCTCAGGCGCTTTGAAGAATAGCTTGACTCCCTCTTCTTTGTGGCAGCCCCTGAGATATTGGAACACTGCTATCATGTCCCCCCTCGTCCTTCTCTTCATTAAACTAGACATACCCAATTCCAGCAACCGTTCCTTATATGTTTTAGCCTTCAGATCCCTAATCATCTTTGTTGCTCTTTTCTATACTCTTTCTAGAGTCTCAGCATCTTTTTTTTGTGTCCATCAAAGCCAGAACGTGCTCAGCCTTAAATCTATGGGGCAGCCCCACCCCCAGCATGCACAAGTGGAGTCCGGTGTCCCTGCTGGCTGTCTTGTCCCACAGGCTGACTTCACCCAGGATGTCAGTGCTGGCTGTCTCCTGTGTGTACACCCAGGGGCAGGGCAGAGGTGGCGAGGCAGCTCCTTGCTAGTTCCAGTGGATCTTAGGCTGAGCGCATTCTGGCTTTGATGGACGCAACCAGGTTGTGCCACCACCCCCCAGCACCTCCAGCCTCGTAGCCATGAGGCTTTCCTTTCACCGGGACAGACCCCCCCATGTGGGATAGCAAGACCAGCGGCAACATGGCAGCACTGGCAATCTTTCCCCCTCCCATCACTCCTTCCTGAGCATGGAGGAAGGAAAGAGATGAGAAGGAGAGAAGGAAGGAAGGAAGTGTAATGGAGAGGGGAGTTGGGGGGGATCGGCGCTGGCTGGGAGGCTTTGCCAGAGCTCTGCAGATTCGGCAGATACATTGAAAGCTCCAGTGGCCTCCACGGTGGCTGGCGGTGGGGTGGGGTCTTGGGCAGGGATTTTTAAAGGAGAAGAGGAGATTGACTGGGGGAAGAAGGTTTTATTTTCTCTTTTATGGAGAGACATGCCAAGAGGGGGGATCAGCCAGTGCCGATCCCCCCAACTCCCCTCTCCGCTACACTCTCTTCCTTCCTTCTCTCCTTCTCATCTCTTTCCTTCCTCCATGCTCAGGAAGGGGTGATGGGAGGGGGAAAGATTTCCAGTGCTGCCATGATGCCGCCGGTCTTGCTATCCCATGTGTGTGTGGGGAGGTCTGTCCTGGTGAAAGGAAAGCCTTGTGGCTGTGAGGCTGGAGGTGCTTGGAGTGGTGGTGCTGATCTACAACCTGGTTGCGTCCATCAAAGCCAGAACACGCTTAGCCTTAAATCCACAGGGCAGCCCTGCCCTGCTCCCTGGTGTGCACGCAAGTGGAGTCCGGCATCTCTGCTGGCTGTCTTGTCCCGCAGGCTGACTTCACCCAGGATGCCGGCGCTGGCCATCTCCTGTGCGCATATCCGGGGGGCAGGACAGACTTTCTGGTTCCAGTGGATCTTAGGCTGAGCGCATTCTGGCTTTGATGGACACAACCAGGTTGTAGATCAGCACCCCCACCCCCACCAGCATCTCCAGCCTCGCAGCCAAGAGGCATCCCTTTCAACGGGACCACCCCACCTGCCCACATGGTATAGGAATGGCCGGCAGCAGCTGGTTAGTGCTGGCAATCTCTACCCCTCCCATCACCCCTTCCTGAGCATGGGGGAAGGAAGGAGATGAGAAGGCGAAGGAAGGAACTGAGGGAGGAAGGAAGAAATGGAGCAACAGAGGGTGGGAGGAATGGAGGGAGCAATGAGGGTGGGAGGGAGGGAAAAAAGGGAAAGGAAGGAAGGAACAGAGGAAGGAAGGAACAGGGAGAAAAGAACAGAGGGTGGGAGGGAGGGAGTGAAAAAGGGAGTAAGTAAGTAAGTAAGTAAGTAAGTAAGTAAGTAAGTAAGTAAGTAAGGAAGGAAGGAAGGAAGGAAGGAAGGAAGGAAGGAAGAAACAGAGGAAGGAAAGGTGGGTTGGAAGGAGGGAAGGAGGAAGGGAGGGTGGGAGGGAAAAGGGGAGGGAGGAAGGAAGGAACGGAGGGTGAGAGGAAGGAATGGAGGAGGGAAGGGAGGGAGAGTGGGAAGGAGGGAAAAGGGAAGGAGGAATAGAGGGTGGAAGAGAAGAAGAAAGGAACAGGAAGGGAGGAAGGAAAGAACAGAAGGAGGAAGGAATGGTGCGTGGGAGGGAGGAAGGAAGTAAAAGAGGAAGGAAGTAACAGAGGAAGGAACAGAGGGTGAGAGGAAGGAAGGAAGGAATGGAGGGAGGAAAGAAGGGAGAGTGGGAGGGAGGGAAAAAGGGAGGAGGAAGGAAGGAACAGGGAGGAAGGAACAGAGAGTCAGAGGGAAGAAGGAAGGAACAGAGGAAGGAAGGGAGGAAGGAAAGAACAGAGGGAGGATGAAACAGAGGGTGGGAGGGAGGAAGGAAGGAACAGAGGAAGGAAAGAAGTGAGGGTCAGAGGGAAGAAGGAAGGAACAGAGGAAGGAAGGAGTGGAGGTTGGGAGGGAGGAAGGAAGGAAGGAACAAAGAAAGGAAGGGAGGGTGGGAGGGACCATGTCACGGTGCTCGCCCCGGTCCCACCCTCCTCTGCCGGAGACCCTCAGATCTACCCCAATCCTGCCCAGGCACCCCTGAAACGAGTGATATTGAGCTGGCCATGCCAACCCAGTAGGCCACGCCCATCCCAGCCACACCCACCCAGTAAGCCACACCTATCCCAGCCACACCGACCTGCCCCCCCGAGGGCAACCACAATGCTGATGCGGCTACCTTGCTCAATAGTAGTAACTGTGAGAGGGATCTCGGAGTCCTAGTGGACAATCACTTAAATAGGAGCCAGCCGTGTGCTGCAGCTGCCAAAAAAGCCAACTCAGTGCTGGGCTGCATTAACAGAGGGATAGAATCAAGATCACGTGAAGTATTAATACCACTTTACAATGCCTTGGTAGGGCCACACTTGGAATACTGCATCCAGTTTTGGTCACCGCAATATAAAAAAGATGTTGAGACTCTAGAAAGAGTACAGAGAAGAGCAACAAAGTTGATTAGGGGACTGGAGGCTAAAGCATATAAGGAACGGTTGCTCGAATTGGGTATGTCTAGTTTAATGAAGAGAAGGATGAGGGGGGACATGATAGCAGTGTTCCAATATCTCAGGGGCTGCCACAAAGAAGAGGGAGTCAAGCTATTCTCCAAAGCGCCTGAGGGCAGGACAAGAAGCAATGGATGGAAACTAATCAAGGAGAGAAGCAACCTATAACTAAGGAGAAACTTCCTGAGAACAATTAACCAATGGAACAACCTGCCTCCAGAAGTGGTGAATGCTCCAACACTGGAAGTTTTTAAGAAGAGACTGGACAGCCATTTGTCCGAAATGGTATAGGGTTTCCTGCCTGAGCAGGGTGTTGGACTCGATGACCTCCAAGGTCCCTTCCAACTTTATTATTATTATTATTATTATTATTATTATTATTATTATTATTATTATTATTATTATTATTATTATTATTATTATTATTATTATTATTATTATTATTATTATTATTAGTATTATTAGTATTATTAGTATTATTAGTATTATTATTATTATAATTATTATTATTATTAGTATTAGTATTATTGTTGTTGTTGTTGTTGTTGTTGTTGTTGTTACCCCTGGTCTACAGGGTGTATTTCACCACTTGATAGACTTTTCTATTTTACATTCACATACAGTAAATCTGAGACTACAGTTGGATATTAGGAGAACATGTTCTTTTTATATACATTTCACATTTTATTAGATGAAAGATAAGCTACTCTCTTTTCCCTGAAGTGCTGACTCTGATGTGGTCCTTTGCCCCAAGTCAGATGGTTGTAATCCAACATTAAAATCATTAAGCCTTTCATTTTAGTCTCCAAAAGTCTTCGTAATGAAGATGCATTCATCAAGAGCATTTCTTGTATAATGTAGATTGCTAAATAACCTTCACCTCCCCACACCTTCAAGTTTAATTTTTTATTTAAAATTGGCCAAATAAATCTGCTCACTCCCTTTTCCTTAGACATAAACTGTAGCTTGCCTTAGCCACATTATTTGTAAGAGCTTTTCTCTTTGCTTCCCTCCCTTTCTTCTAAATAATATTAGAAAAATGTCTAGCCTATGAAAGTATCTTATACTACTGCAGTCATAAATTCTTTATGTGCTCTGGAAAGAATGTTCTTGTGTCCTTAATCTGGTGTCTTGCCATATTGTATTTTCTTTACATCTTTCCTTTATATCCAAAATATCTGGATGGAAAATCATCCAAGTGGGAATTGTAACATTGTGACAAAATTTATTATATTTTACATTTTGTGTATATGAACATGGAATCTCATTTGATTGATGTGTAAAGACTTCAATGAGCAAATTTTTTTAGTAAGTCTCTAAGACGGTGCTAGTGTGTGTGCATGTTTGTTGATGGTGCTCTGGAAAAATTCAAATCCAAATGTGGCAGTCTGTTTGGTTCTGTGCAAACCAAGATTTGCACACGTGTCACCTCTCTTGCAGTAGCTTTTCAAAAAGCCTTTAAAAGGCCATGTTATTCAAAGGACCCTCTTTTCTCAGTTATATCTGAGCCAGAGTGGTGCAGTGGTTAGAATGCAGAATTGCAGGCTAATTCTGTCAACTGCCAGCAGTTCAATCCTGATGGGGCTCAAGGTTGTCTCAGCATTCCATCCTTCTGAGCTTGGTAAAATGAAGATCTAGATTGTTGGGGGTAATATGCTAACTATCTAAACTGCTTAGAGAGGTTTGTAAAGCACTGTGAAGCGGTATATAAACCTAAGTGCTATTACTATTGCTATATCTACCCAATTCATAAGAATAGGGAGGCAGGGTATGTTATGGGTCCCCTCTCTTAAGGAGGTCTGTCTGGTGGAAGAAGAAGGACCTTCTCCATGGTAGGCTCTTTCTTTGTGGAAATAAGATTGGCTCTCACCTTGGCATTCTTTCAAGAGACATGGTTCTGCCAACAGGCCTGGAGATACCAGGGTGATACAGAGCCCTCCATTATTGGTTTGATTATTGGTGGTTGAGTTTTTAATAGTTTTTGTATTGGGATTTTATTTTTGTAAGATACTTGAATCATTGTGAGTTGGGCGGCCATATAAATTTTCTTAATAAATAAAAATAGGATTCAAATCTAACAAGTTAATCTGCCAGAGTTGATAGAAACAAGGTAAATATCAGTGTATAAATTTGAATTCAAAGAGCAATTTATATGCATGGAAGCAGATCAATGGACTAATCAGTGCTTCTATCTTTTGCATAATGGCTACTCCCCTTTTTTCTAATGACTCTGAATTGGACACAGGAACTGAAAAGAGCTACATTTGAAATGAGTGTCTCAAAACTTATAAATCTGTTCATTTTACTCTTCCGGTGTTCCTGGCTTAAATTTGAATTATTTGATTATAAGCTATATTCCTCAGAAAGGACCATTTATTTAGATTCTTATTTTTTAAAAAATGTGACACTCAGGAAAATGGGACACTCTTACTTTCTCCAATGAATGAACTTGCATATCACTAGCAAGACTGAAATGTTTATATC
>NW_015387138.1:250895-253557 GCF_001527695.2 Protobothrops mucrosquamatus
TGTTTCTTGTAAACATGTAATATCATTCTTATGCTGCTTCAAATAGTAAAATATTTTTCTCCTTTTTTGTGGTGAATTCAATCCATTAACATTTAAGGTTATTAACTTAACCATCCTTTGGTTTTTGGAGCTTTTGAATCAACCCTTGAAGATCCATTGTGACAGATCTTTTAGGCCTGGCTCCTCCCACTGGCTCCGAAGTAATTGCAGATGTTTGGGGCATAGCCTCTTTCTGTTGTTCTCTTTCCTTACGCTTATGAGCCGCACGTGTCATTCTTTGGTCTTTTGGATCCTGTTTTGCAAGTTTGTTGGTGTTTGTCTTATACCCACAGGTAGCTATTTTAACCATTCCTATTAAAACTGTGTATAGTTTTATACACACAAGTTTATTATTTGCAACTTTTACCCAGTTGATCATTTTGACAAGTTGTTTGCCCTTCTACATTACATTTATGTACACAATTTTACTAATGCATGCATTTTGTAGTTCATATTTCCACAGGTATATATTTTAAAGAAACTGGAGAGCTTCAATGAAGAAAAAAAATTGAAAAATTCAAAGGATAATTGGGTTTCAGTTCAAAAGTGAAAAACTAATTAAGTTTCATTTAAATAATAAACAGATTGAATTTGTGCACTGAGGGTTTGTGAAGCCACTCACATTAGTTTTGGATTCCAAATACCCCTGACAATATGCAGAGTGACTCAATCAGCAATGAGTAATGTGAATTCATCTTCCATATTTGGAATCAGAATTTTGCATTTGTAAACAAAAAATTCCATGTATTTTTTTTATTTTTCCATATAATTTCATTTCTTCACTTTTGGCATAAATTGTAACCACTCACAAAGACCCTAGGAATCAACTTAAGCTATTTTCCTAAATTGTAATAACTATAAGAATAGAAAAGCAGTTGATTAAAGTTAGTTCAAGCCTAATTGATTATTCTTCAAAACTTCTGACATAAAGAATAACAGCAGTGGTTTCTGAATAGTTTTAATTCAAGGATACCCCAAAATAACTTCTTTTCTTTAAGCAAAGACAGACTTCAATTATTAAAAAACATAGCCTTTTCTTATAATAGATTAATAACCCTGAAATGAACAAAGGCTAATAAAAAGTCTATTTAAGTCTCTATACTATTTTCCACTTCTAATTTCATTTCCTAGGGTTTCTTGCAAACCGCTCGAAAATGCATGAGAATGGCAAATGACTCATCTTCACATTCATATGAAAGAGAAAGCCCACTTTCATCATTCATCACAAAACCAAAACCTAGGTATTTTTTTTCTTTTATGGCACTTACAATATGTAACATGATAAGAAACAAGAGAAAAGATTTATATTGAAAAAAAGTTAAGGAATCTTGCTTATAAAAAAACAAGACATCTATACATCTGATAGAATCTTAACATAGCTGTTCAGATATGATGAGATAATAGATGATCAATGATTGTAAAGAAAAACAAAATCCTGAGAAATATATTTGCAAATCTGGGGTTTGTTTTCCCAAGTTAAATTACAGATATATGCATTTGACCAATTATTTGACCATGACATAGATCTTGCCAAGTTATATATCAGACAACTTGTTTAATCAAGGTATATCTTCAGGGATACAGACCCTCCTTGATTGCACTGTGCCAATTACTTGTGTGCAAATGTGTCTCTTACCCAAGTCTCTGAGTACTTATTTACATTTCTATATTGTGCTCTACAGTGTGACATGGAAGCTATTATAACATGTTGTCTTACACTGTTTGGAGAACCATTACAAATCTAAATTCATATGGCAACAACCATAGCCGTGCCACTCCAATTCTTGTTCGAATGGTACTTTGAGGAAATAATAGCCAAGGACAATGCTATGATGATGCATGAGGAAATCATATTTCAGAACCTTTTCTATTGCTTGTTAAAATCAAAAGAATATCTTATGCTAATGGTTGTTATTTTAGAATTCACATTTCAGTGGTACCCGTCATCTCCAAAGTGCTATCACTAACTTGATAGTTTGTAATCTAACATCACACAGTGAAGACAGAATTTTTTTCCACAGTATTCTTGTCATCTCAAATCCATAATTTTCTACTGTCTTTCTAGGTAAACATGATTACTTTTTGATTTGCTGTGATCTCAATAACCTTTTACTTTTCCAACTAATTATGTTCCTTCCCCCATCTACATTACTTCTATTGTGCTATTAACTGGCATAATCAAAACTGCTACCCCACACTAGCATATTTAAGGATCTTATTTTTTTTCTTTTTGTACATCTTGCCTAGTAATTATGAACATAATGATGTATGCCCTACATTTTCATTCTCATGATTTCACAATGTTACTAATAACCAATTGTTACTAACATGTTTAATAATCCAAGGCTCTTTGGACTGTTGTCTAGTTATCTTTTAATATTAAGAAGGAGATAAATGTATAAATAAGTAGCATGGTACATCACATTAAACCACTACTGAGAAATTTAATTCCATAGCTTGGCCTATATTATCATCCTCATATCTGAAAATAGCATTCTGGAAGATTTAAGACTTGTACAAGAATGTAACTCCAAACACATAAAGAAGAATATTTGTGGCTCAGGGTTAAAATGAGGGGTCCTTGATGCTCTCTGAGCTTGGTTGTTTGTTTTTTTTTTTTTTT
>NW_015387138.1:256495-258621 GCF_001527695.2 Protobothrops mucrosquamatus
ATCCTTCGGTATCAAAGATATAAAAGCTTTTGTCCAAGACTGAGGTATTTGTTCTCCCAACATAATTCTATTGAATAAAATTTTTAAAGGTTGTAACAATATAGCTGACAAAGACTTATAATAAGTTGCTGTTAAACCATCCGTTCCAGGGGCTTTACCAGCTTTCAATTGTTTAATTGCTTTTAAAATTTCATCTGTAATAATCTCTTCATTCATAATTTTCTGCTGCTCCAGTGTAAGTTTATATATAGATGAAGATTGTAAATATTTATCAATATCTTTACTGTTTATAGTCTCTGAGGAATATAGATGTGAATAAAATTCAGTAAATGCCTTTTTAATCATTTCTTGTTGGTGAATTTCACGATCTTTGACCAAAACTTTAGATATAAGCCTCGCTTTTTGTCTCTTACGTAATTGGTAGGCCAACCATCTCCCCGGTTTATTTGCATTAGCAAATGTATTATGTTTAATATACTTCAAGTTGGTGGCCACCTGATCGGCAATAAATAAGTTAAATTGATTTTTAAGCATTTTAATAGAATTTTTTAGGTTAGTGTCTGTTGGTCGTTGCAATAATAATTTTTCCTTAATCCCAATTTCTTTTTCCAAGTTAAATCTGGTCTGTGTTTGCTTACGTTTGTATGCATTATTCATAGCAATTAGTATTCCCCTTAGGTAAGCCTTGCCAGCATCCCAAACAATGTTTATAGAAGTTTCCTTGTTCATATTGAGTTGGAAGAACTCTTCCATAGATTCCTTCAAAGCCTTGACTTTATCCTCATAATTAAACAAATTTTCATTTATTCTCCAAGATTTCCTCTTTGTTTTTTGACCAATCTCTATCCATACCATACTATGATCCGTCAAAGTTCTAGGGAAAATTTTAGTTTTATTACAGTCAATAAGTAAATCAGTCGATATCAGAACAAAATCAATCCTTGAAAAAGAGTCATGTCTATGAGAAAAAAAAGTAAAGTCACGTTCATTAATATGTTGTGATCTCCAAACGTCCATCAATTCTAAATCATCTTTCATAGCAAAAAAGGACTTAGGTAATCTGGAAAGGGTTACATCCTTAGAGGTTGTTTTTTTTATCTTTTAACGTATCCAAAACCCCATTCCAGTCTCCCATAACAATCAAAGAGTTATAGTCCATCGCCACAATTTTCTGATGTAATTGTCTATAAAATTGTTTTTGAGCTGCAAGTTGATTGGGTGCATAAACCCCTATTATTAAGCACTTTTTTCCATTTAAATTTATTTCCACAAATAGATATCTTCCTTCTTTATCAGTTTCTTTTAAGATAGGTGAAAGATGTCTTTTGATGTACAATGCAACCCCAGCTCTCTTTTTTAAGGCAGATGCAACAAACAAATCTCCAAGCTTAGAATTCAATAAAAGTTTTTGATCTTTAGCCACAATATGAGTCTCTTGTAAGCAAGTAATATCATTATTAAAATGTCTTAGGTAATGAAAAATCTTACGTCTTTTGTGGGGAACATTGAGTCCACCCACATTCCAAGATGTTAACTTACACATTAGGAGGTTTTATTCCACTGACAGTACTAGCCGCATATGATTTCACAAAAACCTTAGGTCGAGCGCCACCTACTGGCTGCGAAGAAGCCGGTACTTGACAATCAGCTGCAGGGATATCAGCTGGTGGACGAGCTGTCATCTGTCTTTCCTTTTCCTTACGTCTGTGAGCTGCGCACGTAATTCTTTGTTCCTTCCCATTAGCTTTTGGACTTTCCTCTAAATCTTGAACAGAGGCAGAAGAAAAATCCACAATCATCTGCTCGACCACGTCAATCCTCTGGGGTGTGGGTGGACGTTCTGATTGTAAAACAGACGCCATAAAGTCCTTAGCCTTATTAATCGAATTGAGCCTGTAGCGTTTGCCAGCTATTGTTACAATTATGTCCACCGGTATGTCCCATCTAAAATTTATTTGTCTGTTCTTCAACTCCTGTGTCAGAAAAGCATAATCTCTGCGCGCTCTAAGTATTTTCGCTGGAATTTCTTTTAAAAGAATAATATCTTGATTCAAAATCTTAAATCTCTGTTGATAAAAGAGCTGCATTATTTCATTACGTCTCGACTTTCTTGTGAAATATATCAC
>NW_015387138.1:259662-288126 GCF_001527695.2 Protobothrops mucrosquamatus
GTTCTCACCTACATCGTCCACAAGGGACGACTCGGGAACTCAACTCCTACCTCGGGCAGCTCACCTATCCCCCTATGCCCAGGGGAAAGGTATCAGGCCGTTTGACAGCTGATGCAGGCTGTCAAAACGGCTTTTACGCGGAAACAGGCGGGAGCAGCAAACAGCTGCGTCCAGCGAAGTCGCCTGCCACTGGAAGTCCTCCTGAGCTTGGTTGTTTTCTTATAGATGATTCATTACCCAAACTAGGTAATATCATCAATAGATGATGATAACCAACACTGATGATGTTACCTAGTTTAGGTAATGAAACATCTGCAAGAAAACAACCAAGATGAGAGAGCACCAAGAACCTCTAGCATAAAGAGATCCATTCAGTGTTCAAAATCTTAATTTCAGAATGTAAGTCATATAGGACCATGTTATAAAACACATTACTTTAAAAATCAACACAATCTGCAACATTAGACAAAAGCCTTAGGGATATAGAATGGCCAGGGATCAATTTTGGAAAGGCGCTCAAGATGGTGGTGATCCCATATATTGGTTTGAGTGAGTATGAATAGGACTTCAATTACAAATTAATTAAACTGCTATCTATCTATCTATCTATCTATCTATCTATCTATCTATCTATCTATCTATCTATCTATCTATCTATCTATCTATCTATCTATCAGAACAAAGAATAAATTCCCCCAAGGTATTGCTAAGCTGCCCTCTTCATTTTCCCTTCCCCAATTTGTGTTCACTTTTTAATTTGCACCTTTTCAAAGGAAGTAAATTAAATGGGAACAAACTATTTGGTATAGTAATATTTCCTGTATTTTCCTATATTTACATTAATAGGAAACTACGTTATACTATACATCACAAATGAAACACTTAACCTTTCTGCAAATTTTGTACAATCACTTTGTCAGAAAAAAAGTCCTAAAACTTTTTCTTTCATCCTAGCAACCTGATTCCTAGATCTGTTCTACAATATTACTAAGGGTTTTTTTTTCTGCGTAAGGATATTTTTATTATATGTACTTTTTGGCCAGTTTACATATGGATTCTAAAGTGATGATAGTGGACATAACAACCAAATTCTTTTCTCAAAGGACCTAAACTGAATAGGGTATTTTTTCACAAAAGCTCCTCGAGTTTAGTCTGCAAAGGCACAAATGGATCAACAAAATAGAACCAATTCTATCATGGACTCAGTTTGTCTAAAACAAATTTAAGCAGAAAACTAGCTATTCACTGTTCACTGTTCCAATTTGACTAAGACTGATGTCATAAATAAGACTAATAAAAACAAATACACTAACACATCTAACTTTCAACAAACCTGGTCTGCTTAGAAATTATATTAAATTGGTCAATAGTACTTGAATCTTTCATAATAGCCAATGGGGAAGTGAAAAACTTTAGATTAGCTGTATTAGCTATATTCAAATTACAAAATAAAGGATGCAATGGTATCAGATGGTCACTTTATATTCCTAATTTAGCCTAATGATATCCATATGATGCCATTAATGCTATTAAATGATCATTTGCTCTTAGCATATTGTTCAGTGTAAGTTCCATTGATTTAAGTGTAGTTGCTGTAGAACTATATTCATCATTTGTATCCTACTAATCTTATTATATTATTTGTGTATCAATAGATAGATAATTGGCAATTTTTCAGTCATTTGCATGGATTACTTCTTTCATTTCAGATATAAGTAGTATTGTTAAAGATTTTATAGTATGCCTTCTCAGGATAAAAAAAAATATCCAACTTTGGTGTGTGGCCTACTCATGGCACTCAAATATTGGTTTCCATTTCAATTCCAGTAACAGGCGTAGTTGAGAGGTTCTACCCAATGCTTAAAATAATCCTGTCATGTTCTTTTGTGACATTGCTATGTTTCAAGGTCCCAGCAAATATACACCATTTATTAGCAGTCTAGAAAAACACAGCCTGTCATAGCTTACTGCCAGCCAACAAGCTTAAATTGTAACTACAAAGTTGTCAGACTACAGAATGTTTATTAACTGAGTCACCAGGACCTTTGAAACCACACACTATGTAAGCTTATACTTGCTGGGAGGGAGTATAGAATTTTAAGCATGCACATTTTAATGTATTTAATTTGCCACACTTGGCAGTTTGCTTTGTGAACTGTTAATCTTTTCAACCAATACAGCAAAATGTCAGTGTATTCATTTGCAGAGTATAATAGGCTTATATTTCAAAACAATAACATTATAATGGCCTAGTGGAGATATACAGATTCAGCATGTGCAAGACACCATCCTGCTTACTCTCAAGGTTCTCTTTTTCATACTACTCCCTTGAAAGTCAGCAGGGCACTTTATTTCAGCTCAGTAAACTCAAGTGAATTCAATCAACTGAGTTTTGTCAAGCCCCACCCAGTTGAGATCAAGGAAACTATACATATTTCAGCAAGGTATTGCTAATGATGGTGAAGGTAGGTAAAGATAGAATCTTGGAACATGGAAGAGGAATTTCTAACCCTTATTTTCATAGAGGTAATTAAGTCTCTCAATGATCTGAGACACTTTTCAGGTTTCTCACCACTTGGACTAAATGACCAAATGACTTATCTTCTTGAGCAGGGATGTCAAACTGCCGGCCTGCGAGCCGGATGCATCATGCTGAAACCACGCACACCCCAGCTCTGGCAATGGGGAAAAAGTGGCAATACGTCGTGACACGTCACATGACGTAGCAACTTTGACACCCCTGTTCTAGAGTTTAAATACTTATATCTACTCTCCCTCCCTTTCCTAGCCTCCCTCCCTTTCCAATCTCTCTTAGTCACATTCATTGTGTTCTCTCTCATTATCTCACTACTAGGGTTACCAACACTGTAACCCTATGATAATAAATATGTGTTTGCTTGCACATACATAATCTTCCAGTGGGAGTTGAGATTACTGAGTTTTTGAATTTGTTGGCAAAAGTAGTGACTTTGTCCTTTTAACTTAACAATTGTTATTCTCCTGACAACTGATGGTATAGAGAATAAAGAAGATGACCCTGATGGAGATATGCACAATATATTGCTGAGGCAAAAAAAGAGGGAGCATTTTTCAAGGCCAGAACAATGAAATAACATTTGAAAGTGGATCAGGCAGAGTATAAGAAGGATACCCTTATACTCAATGGAGTATAAGAAGCTGGAGGTAAGAAAGTACAGCACAATCAGACTTGTCAGGTTCTGTTATCTATCAATAATGGTAGTTTCAGCCTGGCCAGGAGGTCTGTCTACCTAGTGGGGCTGACAAGCAGTTACTATTGCTCTAGTTAGATACAGAATGATATGCTGGCTTTATTAAACACTATTATGACAGCAAATGTATTAATATATTGGTGACATGCAATCACAAAACATATGCACAGCAAAGCATCTGTACAGAAAATCTTTGTTGCATGGCTAGCTACTTAAAGTAAGAGAACTTGGTATGTGCCAGATGGGTATAGTACACATGATTTAACTTGAAGTAAATCTGATATTTATATGCTTTCTCAGCAACTGTTTAAAAGTAACTGCAATTTATAGTTCATAATATGCATGTCAGTGAAATTTCACATTGTGTATATTATTCTCCTGCGTTATGGAAATTGTATATTACTTCAGTTTCTGTAAAATAATCACACAGAATAATATTTTTTGAAAATTCAATCACTCCCTGTGATGTCTCCCTTGGATGATTCCCCACATACTTCCTTGGATGTCAGCTCAGGGAGGATAATCCAACTCCTGGCACATCAGGAACTGAGTTCATTGATGTCCGGAAGGGATTTGGCTGAGGCTCCAGCTGGGGAAAGCTTGTAGTGGTAGACGGCCAGCAAAGAGGAGGAGGAGGAACTGTCTTCTGCACTGGATCCAAGAACACATGGGGCAGAGAAAAGGCAGGAGCAGAGAAAATCAGCCAGACGATTCGAGAGGAGAAAGCCCACCCATCTTGATGGGCTGCACTGGTAGCTGACTGTTTATCACAACAGACAGATAGAGGCATTGCTGGGAATGCACGGTCACTCATGCCCTTGTCACCTCCCGCCTGGACTACTGCAATGCTCTCTACATGGGGCTCCCCTTGAGGAGCACCCGGAGGCTCCAGCTAGTCCAAAATGTGGCCGCGCGGGCAGTGTTGGGAGGGACTCGTCGCTCCCATGTAACACCGCTGCTACGCGAGCTGCATTGGCTGCCGGTGGCCTTCCGGGTGCGCTTCAAGGTGCTGACCATCATCTTTAAAGCGCTCCATGGCATCGGACCCGGATACCTTCGAGACCGCCTCCTGCCGCAGATTACCCCCCATCGACCTGTACGCTCCNTCAGCCAGACAGTGCCGGCTGGCGACCCCAAGGGGGAGGGCCTTCTCTGTGGGAGCTCCCACCCTCTGGAATGAACTGCCCCCAGAGATCAGGGTGATCCCTGATCTCCCTTCCTTCCGCCGCGCCCTTAAGACATGGTTGTTCCAGCTTGCGGGACTGGCCTAGGGGAAACTTTTAGAGGGGTTTTAATTATATTTTAGTTAGATTAAATTTAAATATTTCCTTTTTAATTAATTTTTAAATTGTAATGTTATTTATGTATTTTATCTGATTGTTAGCCGCCCTGAGTCCGCAAGGAGAAGGGCGGGATATAAATTTAATAAATAAATAAATAAAATAAATAAATGTGTTTGTTTTCTGTGTGTTTGGTTGTCGTGATTCCTGCTTCACTCTGAACTGACACCGTGTTTGGAATTGAATCGTCCTTGGAGACTCTGAACTTTTCTTGCCTTGTGAGCAATCTTCTATGTAGATTTAGGTTTTGCCTGGTGTATTTAAGTTTATCTGGTGGAGTTATTTTGCTTAAGCAATTTTCAAGTGCTTTGTGGACTATTGGGCCATTACTGTGTGGACTAACCTTGGTCTTCTTATGGTTGGACTTGGTTGGGACAGTTCAGGGGTTTTGGTGAAGGGAATTGCTGGGGAATATTAATAAACTAATCCACAGTTATGTCTGTGTGAGTGAGTTGGGCAGCACACTCCCCCCCAAATGTTCCCAAAATGAAAGAAAACTTAATTTCATAAGCCAAAACAAAAAACAAAAAACACCCTAGAGAATACTCCAAAATAAAGTTGCATTCAGTCAGATAAGCTGGCCATAATGCACTTGAACCAATTAAAAATCATTGCAAGTTAGATTATTAATATTAATGTCCTAAGATGCAGTTGGCTTTGGTGCTTATGTACACTAGTCATATTTGTAGCATATTTATGGAAAAAAATAAATCTTCTCATGCACATTTGATCAATTTCAGTGTTCCGTTTCAGAATAAAACACAGAAAAACAGCTGAAAATCTGATATCCTTGTAATTGAAAAACAAAGTGGATTTTCTCATCTCTTACCAAATTTGTATCTGAAGATGCAAAGAGCCACCAACAGAAAGCATCTTCGCTATTACTGCTTCACTATCACTGCTTCAACTGCACTAAAAGCAAAGAAAAGATGTTTCCATGGTAGCATGTGAGGGCTGTTTGGAAACATTAAAACTTAAATGTTTTTGCTTCCATATACATCCTGTTAATTTTTTTTAAAAAAAATAATGCATCCCAAAGCAGACATGGTAATTTTTAAAGAGTGCACATTAAATTTCTGTGGCTCCAAATGGCAAGACATAGACTGCTTTAAGCTGAATCTATAGATGTAGAACCAAACTCCCTATGAACAAAGGTAAATTCCAAAGGTAGTTTAAAGGATGATGTGATTCTTACTTCACAAAGATAAATGCTATGTTCATAAACCTGGTAAAATTTCTTTATGAAATGCCAGGATGGAAGGGGGCGGGGAGAGAAGGAAGTCAGTTAACTGTCAGCTGTATTTATAGACATCAGCGCCCTGTATAGTAAGCTGACTATTATATCACAATCTGTCTTGAATTACTCATTCCACTCTTGTGTTCTGTTAAATCAACAGACAAGACACAGCTGAGTGAATAGTTTCCTCAGTTTATGTAAACTATCTTTGTATAAGATCTCCAATCTATTTGTCAAAACTTTAGTTAGCTTTATTGATGCCTGCAAATGTCATCCAATTCTGTCCTGAAACAATAAAGTTACAGGCATATTTCTGACAATAAGAACAACAATCAGAACCAAAAGAAACCTAACTCCAAAATCTTTACAACTATTTATCTGAAATTGCTCATGTTTTTGCAAAGGTCACCTTTACATTTTAGTTTTTATTGATACTATTTCTTTCTCTAATAAAAAGGGAATTAATGAATCCCCACTCATATCTATCTATCTATCTATCTATCTATCTATCTATCTATCTATCTATCTATCTATCTATCTATCTATCTATCTATCTATCTATCTATCTATCCATCCATCCATCCACCCACCCACCCACCCACCCACCCATCCATCCATCCATCCATCCATCCATCCATCCATCCATCCATCCATCCATCCATCCATCCATCCATCCATCCACTCTCTCACACACACATTTGCCTTGATTTTTGAAAAAAATACTGTTTATCACCCTGAAATCTAGAATGTTACCACTATACATAAAAATGCTACAAATGTAATCCAACTCTGTTCCAAAACAAAATTACTCACACTGTTCAAAATTACAGGTAAATTTTACCTCAGCTTATATTTTCTAAATCCATTTTTTCAAAATTATGAAGCCTATTTATAATATCTAATATCCATGATATTTTATCTATTCTATTGAAAAATAAAGCACTTTAAGTAATTTGTGTTTTTGCAAGCTACTGACTAGGAAGCATTCATCTTGCATTAAGTCAGCCCTTAGTCCAAGCAGGTAGTGTTCAGTCTGATCTAAACCAAAGTGGAAAATGATAACAATAATGATGAGGCAAGATAAATTAAGGAAAAGTTTTCATACTAGTAAAAAAAAGAAACCCTTATCTCATGATTCCATAGCCAGTAGAAACTCAGCACTGTGACAGATTTTCTCTTCTGAATGCTTTTTCTTCCATCAGTGTAAGATTGCTCTGTTTAATTTCAATATTTTCGTCACTTCCTTCTCATCAGATTTCTTCAGATTCCTTCATTTCATTCTCTTCAGAAGTTCAACTTGTGTAGAATGATATTTAAAGGATATGGATAAAGGAAATGGGAGAAACAAAAACTTAGTAATACATCTATTATAACAACTAGGCATATTGAAAGGTATTTAGTGCTGTTTAAAATAGTTTTAACTAAACTGTTATATCCTAAGAATTTTTTTTAGTGAATTGCAGTATGTGGCACCAACCAAAGCTTTATGCTTTTTATTTTTCTTTAGTTCTTTTCTAAATCTTTAGGATATAGTAGTAGCTGCAAGGGGGATCAATTAATAGTAACTGCCAGAGGGATCTCGGAGTCCTAGTGGACAATCACTTAAATATGAGCCAACAGTGTGCTGCAGTTGCCAAAGCAGCTAATGCAGTCCTAGGCTGCATTAATAGAGGAAGATAATCAAGATCATATGAAGAGTTAGTACCACTCTATAATGCCTCTTGTAACAGCACACTTGGAATCCTGCATCCAGTTTTGGTTTACATGATATAAAAAAGGTATTGAGACTCTAGAAAAAATGCAGAAAAGAGCAACAAAATGATTAGGGGACTGGAGGCTAAAACATATGAAGAATGATTGCAGGAATTGAGTATGAAAAGAAGTGACATGATAGTAGTGTTCCAATATTTGAGGGGCTGCCACAAAGAAGAAGGGATCAACCTATTCTCCAAAGAGCCTGAAGGCAGAACAAGAAGCAATGGATGAAAACTAATCAAGGAGAAAACCAACCTAGAACTAAGGAGAATTTTCCTGACAATGAGAATTAATCAGAATTAATCAGTGGAATTGCTTGCCTCCAGAAGTTGTTGGGTGCTCCATCATTGGAGATTTTTGAGCAGGGGTTGGATTAGAAGATCTCCAAGATCCCTTCCAACGCTGTTATTCTGTTATTCATTTAAAATTGTATTTTGATTTGGAAACTTAGCTGAAGTACCTTTCCAGGAAAGTTTCAAGGACTTAGCTATTTGTCTTATGGGTTATTTGGTTTGTTTTGGTTGTTTTTATAGCTTAACCTTCTGTTTTCAAATCTTAATTAAAGTGTTCCCTAAATAAAACAGAAAATGATTTCTCACCTCTTCTGCAAATATAAGCTTCATTAAAAAATCAATAACAAGATTATCCATTTTTCCTTCTTGGTTATCATTTCTCTGAATTTTCTTTTTTTTCTCAATAAAAATTTACATATTACTTGTTATTAGAAATAAATTCATCTGAAACAATAGGCTTCTCTGAATGCAGAGAACTTCTGTAGTGCTTTAAGTAATGTCTGAGTATGTAAAAGGAGACAAAATAATAATTCCAGCTATAGCATTCATTCCTGCAAAACAGTTGTGAAGAACATGTACAAAAATCTAAAAAATTTCTCAAAAGATAAGAAGTCTGCATTTGTCAATAGAAACCTTGTAACAATTACTGGCTCCTTCATTGTCTTCAATATGTTAACAAAAGATAACATACCTATGTTAAACTATCTTATTCAGTAACTTTGCAAGTACATTTTTTTAAATGTAGATTTTTATTACAAATGAAATCAAAAGCAGGATCTTTTAACGACATCAGCAATAAAAAAGAGTCTGTAAATAGCTCTTTTATTAAAAGTGTTTCTCTGCCACTTCCAAAATAAGATATATGGAATAATGTACTGTATGAGGTAATATAATAAAACAGCACATGTTTTGAACTAACTGCCTTGTTTTCCATCTCATGTTGAAATCTCTTGTTTATTATTTTAGGGAAATAAAGCAGGAGGTCAGGTGGAAATCCAGATAACATGATCATGAAGTGGACAGAGGTCTGTTAGGATCCTTGTCTGAGCTGCATTTACTAGTACAGCATACAGGATGTCACTGTCCAGTTAGGAGCTGAAATAGCTTTTCTGATATGCAGCTAACTCCTTAGACCTCAGCCTTCTTAAGTACTGGAACAAATCCTGCTGAGTCAATTTTTACTGCTTGAAAGAATTAGCCAGCCTTGCCTAATCAACTGGGTCCAGATTCAACAAAGGAATAGTATACATTAATTTAATAAAGGACTAGAAAGTACTGGGGTGCCTACCATGATCTTAGTGAAAAACATTTTTGGATATGGAATACGTACATAAATTCACCTAAGATCTAAATGATATTATTTACATTTTTTTCTGCTGAAATTATAATTTTCCAATGTATAAAACAAATAGTTGTTAGTCACAACCTTTTTCAGATCAGAGGTCACATATGAAGTGCCATGATAGTATATAGCTTTGAAGGGTTGGGGAGAAGGCTGTCTTTACTACTTGTTTCTGTGTTGTGATATTGTCTAGAAGAAAGAAGAGCCTGAAGCTCAACAATTGTTAATTAATTGTTAATTAATGGTTCATGTTGTATTTACAGAGGGGAAACAGAAGTTAATTGTCATCTGTCCTCTCCTTTATTAAATTTATGAAGCTCAGTATCATTGCTGGGATTGAACTGGGTTGTTTTCTTGCATCTGATGACATGGTTAGGCTTAAAACTGAGCCACAAAGGTGGAAAGGCTGATCTCAAGATGAGAACTTGTTTCAAAAGCTGCTAGTTTGATGGCATCACGTGATGTATCATGACGTATTGTGACATTTTTTGCCTTTGTGGAGCCTGGGTGGGCGTGGCCTGCGTGTCACGCATCCAGCCCGCAGGCTGCCAGTTTGACATCTCTGTGCTAGTTTGCCAATTTTGAATCCTACCTGCACTTCTAATAAATGCATTATGACCCTAAGTGTTAATGAACACCTTTTGGGATTTATTATTGTTTAGTATTATATCCACAATTCCTTTTAGATTTCTGCTTTATTATGCATCAGGTTTATCAATCAGTATCAGCCTAGAAGTTTGGATCACCTATTGAAATAGTGTGAAAATAGCTTATTAAATTTGTTGTAAGTAAAACCTTTTCATACTTTAGCATTTGTTATATTTAGAAAGAGTTCTTCCTTGAAATATTTAAGAAACATCTCCCTTTAACTCAAGCAGTATGTAAGGGAATTACATTAATTCTTACGACAATTTTAGCATCAAAGGTAGCACCAGAATGAAACTACAGTCATTAACAATTGAATTACCAAAAGTGTCTGGATAGTGCACTTAAAACACATTTCAGTTGAGTGAGGTAATTTAGAATTCAGAATGTATTCTGAAATTGCTTGTGCCAATTACAACATAGACTATTGCATCAAAAAAATATACAATTGGAGGTTAATTATACAAAATATCTCAGAGTTAGTAATGCCTTATTTTTTCTCTTTTTAAAACAGGCAGATTACTCCATGTATATTGTGGATCAAAATTTATTTTAATGGGTGAATATACATTGTATGTTGAATATTAACTGTTCTCCTTCCTGGTTATTTAACAATACTCAAAAACCCAGGGGTTTCTGCAGGGTATGTTTCCAAAAAAGCCAAGTGCACAATAGGGCAATCAAAGCAGTTCATGTTTTGTTTTTATTTCTATCACATTTGTGATGTACATAAAAACAAGAAGAGTTTCAACTGCACTGTTGTGAACATCATTTTGCATTTTTAAACCATAACCTGCAGACAGCCCTGAAACAATCCCAAATATGTTGTTTCTTATTAATCTACCAGAAGGGGTTGATAAATGTCCTTGATACTGTAAATGTTTTAGGGATGGCATCCACCCAGAATCAAAAAGGGTTTACAACAGGGATGGGCAACTATGGCAACTTTATGACTTGTGGACTTCAAGTCCCAGAATTTGTGAGTCAACCATGCCATGCTAGCTCAGGAATTCTGGGAGCTGAAGTCCACAGGTCGTAAAGTTGCCATAATTGACTATCCCTCTTTAGAGTGTGTGGAAACACATTTGTGAACTGTTAAAGCAGCTGTGTCTTCTTTTAGGGGACAATTTTATAAAATGTTTTTGCTGACCCCACATGAGTTTGTATGTTCAACTACTTCACTCTCCTGATCTTCCCACTGGTGTCCCAATGCACTATTTTCAAGGGATTTCACAGATTTAACAATGCTTTAATATTGGTCTGTGGGAGAAAACCAATAAGAAATGTAGAAATTCTTCTTAATTGTTAGATGATGATAATGATGATGATGATGCTATGATGATTTTCCCCCCCATTATCAATGCAGAAACAGGGTATAAATATACACTATAAGATATTTTGGATACATTTTTGAATATACATGTATAGGTTCACATTGATAGTCCCATGGTGCAATTTGCTTTTTTCGTCTCCAAATTGTGATTCCATTTCTTTCAATTCCTTCTTATTCTTTTAACCTGTAGGATATTTGGATCCCTCCCCCTGCTTTATTTGGAAAGAATAAATAAAACATTCAGAGTAGATGTTAAATTGATACTAATATCTTTTCAAGTATAATTTCCATATGCCAGAATTCACAATTAAGTCTGTGTTTCAAATTTCATAAAACACTCAAGGCTTTTCCAATCTATGAACTTCTAGGATGTAATGGAATTATGATTCCTAGTAAACATGACTAAGGATAATGGAAATTATAATCTCACAGCATGTTAGGAACTCTGAGTGGGTGATAGCTGGGCTTCAGAAGTGATATTCTCATCTTGTTTTTTTTTTCCAATTCTAGCAGTAACTTTCTTTGTGTAATGACACAAATCTTAACAACACAGATGTTGCCTACTAAGTTAAATCACAAGAGTACCTGCTTTGAGGAAAGCCATTTTCTGAACAGATGCAGGTGCAGGCTACAGAGATCCAAAGGGAAATGAAAGGTCCCATAAAAGATGGTCCTACAAAAGAGATCTTCACTGCACTGACTTAGGCTTGAATTAGCACACTTTTAAAGCAATCATCTATCTTAGTTGAATGTGATGGCCGTGGTATTATTTCAAGCTGAAACTGGGAAGGAGAGAAAATAAAAATTTCTGATTCTAATTCAGAAAAACTCCCATTTATGTGGATAGCAATAAGTTAGGCAATTCAGATCCAGGCTGGGAAGCAGCTAAAACAGCCTTGAATTTAGTAGAGTGCCTTAGTGTGCAGAAGACTAAATTTGGGCTCTAGAAACCCACTGAATGTAGGACACATGGCAGATCTTTCACAAGGTGTCTTTTACTGTCAGGTGTCAAAGGTGTTACCAGTATGACACTTCCAATGAAAAAAACATGTTTTCAAAAGAAAGTACATTCTATTTTGAAATAGAATTCATCAGATCAGATTATATTTTTATTTTCAGATATGCATAGGGTTAAAAACAAGAGCTATCACAGTGAAGTGCACACTTGCAGTTTGCTATTAAAGCTACTATGCTACACATCTAACTTGGAGCAAATACCCCTGAGCATTGTACTATTGTTTCAATCCCTGATTCATGAACAGCAGTTTGAAGCCAAGACATGTTATTGCCATTTCTGCCGATCTTGAAATAATAAAACCATGCAGAGGGTATAATGAGAAAAACAGTGTTCTCTCCAACAGTGCAAAAGGGTGCCTTTTGACTGCCTGTAGCTCCTGGAATAATAAAAATCTCAGCCCACTTCACACAGAAAGTAGACATATTATTACTAAATCACTCCATATTTTCAATATTTGATTATGTGACACCACGTTGGTGTCATCTCTCAGTAACCACATAGATCAGGGGTGTCAGACTGCTGGCCCACGGGCCGGATGCGTCATGAGGAAACCGCACCCACCCCATTGCCAGCAATGGAGGAAAAGTTCCGATATGTTGCACGACATCATGTGATGTCGTGAGTTTGACATGTCTGACATAGATAGATTTCCTCCATGACAATATATTCCTAGCCTGGTCTTTCAGGTCTTCTAACAGTGTCCCCTTCACCACTATAACTAAGTCATCCACATTGCTGAACATTGTGTATATACCATTGTCTGGTTATTTGGACAAAAAAAAATCTGAACAATGAGAGCAGCTTACCCCACTACAAATTGTTATTCTCTCTGCTTTTATTTAAAAGTAATTGAAGCCAAAAGAGTACTGTGTCACCATTTTTGCAAGCAGGATTTTTTTTTACAAGAATTCTAACCACAATGCCTTGTTTCTGAAGCAGGGGAAGTGGAAAAATCTGAGCTGCGTTTACTGTTTGACGATCCATGTAACTTTTCATCAGTTTCATCAGTTAATAATAGTCCAGCAAAAGGATGAAAATGAGAGGAATTCTGTTCTTCCTTCCTTCTTTTTAGCAAGAGATTAGTTAGCTGAAAAGCAGAATCCTGGTTGATTTTTCTCTAAGCAAATGGATTAAAATATATGTTTACCAGAGATATATTCTATACTGAAGCTTGTAGTAGTGGTGGTGAAAGGGAAAGAGGGAGAGAGAGTAATGAGTGCTGAGATTTGGGAAATCAGGAGATGAGCTAAAGCAAGAATTTTCTCCAATGGAAAACTATACAAGCTTAGTATTTCAGAGTATAGAAAAATAAAATATATCTGTGTTGCCAATTTCACTTACATTGTAGTCAAGTTGGAAATAAATCAGTTCAGCCCTAGAAGAATTCCAATGCCATGAGATCAAAGAGGTCCAAAATAGCTTTTGAACTGCCAGATAATTGTGTGGAGCACAATACAGTATTCTTTCTTTTAATTAAGGACATTGAGACTGCACTAGGCATCGAGCCATTGCTAAGATTAACCTATTCTCTTCTGCATAGTTGCAATCCAGATATTTATTCACATCTTTTCTCTGCAATTGTTTCTATTGGTAAAGTAGTGCCATGGGTTATATAATAGGAGTTAGTTTTTATGCAAGTTGTAGCAGAGGGAAAGACCAAATTAAGCTTCCTTATAGGTAAGTCCTGTCCATTTTAATTTCTTGCCAATTATTTAAATATTATGTTTTAATTTTTATACTTTTGGAGTTCTGTGTGTGTATTATTCTGCCTTTGAATGAAATTAGATTTAAAGGCACTTAATGCTGATTGGCTACATTAATGACTTATTTTTCTTCTGTGATCAAATCCAAGGCCATTCCTAGCAGGATTTTCATTCTTGCACTAGAGAAAAAAGCCCTCCTAAAGCTACCTTATTTATTTAAACTACTAACTCCTACCTCTATATACAAAGTAAGCAAGACTATTAGCAGAATAAAAGATCTGAAAATGTAATCACTGATATATCTGAAGTGACATTAAATTGTTACCCTAAATTTTCTAAATGTCTTTCATTCAGGTAGAAGTTGGTGTTTCTCTGCTTTGCAGTTCTCACAGTTCTTTCTTAATTCCAGAATGGATTGGTTCTTCTCTGACATTCTTGCAGTTCAGAGATAAATCCATATCTCTTCCCTATGAGAGACCTTCAAACTTTAGAAGACTGCTGTCATGTCTCTGTTTAGTCTTCTTTTTTTCAGGCTAAATGTACCAAGTTCCTTTAAATCTCTTTATATGATTTGGTTATTTTTATTATCCCTTTCACTCTTCTCTGTACTGTTTCCAATATCACAACATCCTTCTTTTTATTGTGGCAACCAGGACTGGGCAATAACACTCCAGGTGAAGCCTTAAATATATTGGTGCTCTAAATCAAAAGTGAGCCTGATGTACTGTAAAGAATGACAAAGAACAGGGTAAATCCATAGTCTGGTTAGTGAAAGCAATATATGGTCCTTGATGCACATGTGACTTTGTTCTAATATCTCCCAAAACTCACTGGCTCATTTGATGGGCTGTCTGCTAAAACAAAGCAAGCCTATGTCATACACTTGAAAGAAAACTGGGATGCCTGTAATTGTGGAGTCCTCTGGCAAAAACAAAGAATGTTTATTCACAGTGAATATGCACCTGTAACACTTGTAACAATTCTAGGTGGTTAGAGGACTGATAACATAACAAAGAGTTAGACATCCTGCAAAGCTCAGCTAGAAGTTAGAAACAGGGATGGCCTGGAGCAAATAGCATTATATGAGATAATTCCTGGAACATTCATAAGCCAAGGCTTAGAAATTGGGACAACTACAGAGCAATATAACAAATTGTTAGATCATTACTAAAATGTTTTAGATGATATTTCTTATATATCCCACCTTCTGTTTTAGTGAAATTGTATAAAGCTCTCTTAATCTTTTGTTTTGGGTCTTGGCATTTTGTTGGCTGGGATCCCTTTTGCTGAAGTACTTCAATAAAAGGAAACAAAACCTGCACCTTGTGTCTGGTGTTCTTCATTGGCTTTGGCACCAGGCTCAGACCTCAATTGGGGATAACACATTTCATATGAGAATTGTTCTTTTTGTAACAATCTACTTAATAAGGAGGGAATCTACTTAATATTTCTCTTTTACAAATTACAATTCTGTATTCCACTGTGTTCCATATAATGCTATTCCCATTCCAGTGAAAGCATCTTGCAAGTCTGTCCACTCAATTAGTACTATCTTTAAAAATTGTTTCATTTGACCAATGCTTTTGTAGATATATGAAAAAGGCTCATTATAAGATTAAGAATAATCCAAAAATAGGCTACAGTTGGTATAAACTAACATATTCAATTTAAAGACTAAACAACAAACCATATATGGCTTGATCTATATCTCCCCTGCTAACTAACATGACAAATTAACTTCAGCTGTAGAAAGCAAGAAACGACAAGTCAGCTGTTTTGCATAATGAGCTAAAAAAAGAAGTCACAGTTAGCTAAATGCCCGAATGTGTTTGGTAGACAAAATGCTCTTGAAGCTTAGAAAAAAGGGGAGGAAGTGGCATTGGGCAAATATAATTTTAAGACTAGATCAGAATCATTTGGGGAAAGCCAAATTTTGTAGGGTGGAATAAATTATTTTAAAATGCAATTAAATGTAGCGAAATGTAACTTCCTAACGAAAGTTAGAATCCTAGTTCATATGGAGACTGTACCTACAAATTCTATTATTCCAAGAGATTCTCAGTGGATCTTTGCATCCACTGCTGGTTTTCCTATTTAAGTCTATGTCCATTTTTAGACACTTTGGGTCACTTCAATATATATTGTCTTGGCGTTTGTGTTTTGTAATTTTTGCATGCCTATATAATTATTAGGTCTTGAGTTTAGATCAATCAAAACAAAATACGGTCTTAGGTGCTTCACAGAGCTAAAGCTGAAATATTGAAATATAAAAATATGAATTCTTTTTTTAAAACATGTTTATTTTTATCGCTAAGAATAAAATACATAACACAGAAAAAGAAAAATTAAAAAAACAGACTGACACAAATCCAACATGAACAGCAACAACAAAAACATTTGTACAAAAAAACCCCCAGATACTAAATATATCTAACATTAAACAAAAAAATCCAAAAATGCTATATTATATAAACAAATATTCCTGATGTAGAAATCTATTTATCTAATAATCGAATCAACCTAACATCTGTTCACACACACACACACATACTATATATACATATAGCGGTCATTCTGGACTGGGCGTTCAGAATTGGCACTGTCAGTGCTTCTCCACTGAGAAAGAGAGGGGGGCAACAGTGTAGAAGCACTGACAGTGCCAATTTTGAGTGCCCAGCCCAGAATGACTGCGGGGAGACAGCGGGGAGACAGCGGGGAGATGGGATTGGCAAGAATGAAAGGGAGTGAATTCAGGAGTGAGTCGGCAGGCAGCCCAGCTGATTGCAGACAGATGGGACGGAAGGATGGGGCAGGGCTGCATGCACACACACACAGACGTGACGGGAAACTGGGAAAAATAGGACTCATGATGATAAACAGTGGAAGACAGGAGCAACAGGCAGATAAATGGAATGGAAGAGAGTGGAATAGCAGCGAAAGGGCACCTGGGATACTGGATCCGGACCCGCGGCCTAAAGTGAGTGCGGGGGAGCGGCTAGAAGGCACACCAATGGTAACAACATCAGGAAGGAGAAGATGGACAAGGAGGGGAGGGAGAAAAGTTGTGGAAGTGGAGGGCAAACAAGGAGAGGCAGGACATTTAAGGCAATTACGGTCAGTCAGGACACACACACACACATGCATGCATGCATGCATGCATACATACATAGTCAACAGCTTACCTCAAAGTTAAAAGTAATATTCAAATCCTTTTGTTAACCATCTGTCATTGTATTTAACACATAAAAATCAACAAACAGCTTCCTATCTCTTACAAACTTGTCTAATCCATTGTCTCTAATCAAATAGTTAATTTTGCCATCTCTGCTAATTCAGTCAATTTAGATATATTTTTTAAAAGAAGAATCTTTAATAAATATCAGTATAGTCTGGAAAATCCTGAACAGTACATTTGTCTTAATTAGTAAAATTTTCCCATTAATGACAAAACTAGTTTTTCCCATCTATGTAAGTCCAACTTTATCTCCTTCCATATTTTAACATAATTATTTTTATATAACTTGAAATTTTAATTAGTGAGAGTCACCCCAAATACTTTACCTTTTTCACAACTTCAAATCCAATTTTAAGTCTCAATTTCCCCTTCTCTTCCACATTTGTATTCTTAGTCAATATTGTCATCTTTAATTTATTTATCTTTAAACTAGCCATTTCCCCAAATATTTTAAGGTTCCACAAAACATATTCAATATTTTGCTAACTTTATTAGCAAAAGCATGAAGTTTATATTTATATGTTTTAATTTGTAATCCTTTTACTCTGCGATCTTTTCTAATATCCCTATTTAGCAGTTCCAGCACCAGAATAAATAATAAAGGGGATAAAGGTTACCCCTGTCTTATTTCTTTCTGGATTTCACATGTTTTTTTTTTAAATCTCCATTTACCATAATCCATGCTTTCTGGAGTGTTAAATGGACTTCAATCCTGTAAAAAGCCGAGTCCAAAGTCAAAGTCAATTACTTTAAACATAAAGTCCAAATTCAAATTATCAAAAGCTTTTTCTGCATCTAAGAAGATTAGTGCAAGCTATTTGTCACTACATTATTGTAAATGTTCAATTATATCCAAGATTACTTTCACATTATCTTTGAATTGTCTTCTAGGTAGAAAACCACATTGGTCTTCGTGTATATAATCTCATAAACCTTTTTAAAGTCTTTCAGCTAAAACGGAAATAAACAATTTATAGTCATTGTTAAGAAGAGAAATTGGTCTGCAATTTTTCACAGAAGTTAAATCTTGTCCCTCCCAAAGAAATGTAGTCATTTTGCCATGAATCAGGCATAGAATTTCCTTCTAAAATAGAATTCATTAAATCCTTCATCAGAAGAAGTAATTGATCTTCAAATGTTTTATAGAATCTACTCAATAAACTATCAGGTCTTGGTGCTTTACCTATCTTAGCACTATTAATTGCTTCTGTCATTTCAAAGGTTGTTATTGGACTGTTCAAAATTTGCTCGTAGTTTTTTGATAGTTTAGGAAGATCTTGAGTTGATACATTTTAATGAAGCTTCATGTTTCTTATATAAATTGGTACAATAGTTCCAGAAGAGTCTTTCAGTATTTCTGTTATTTTCTTCTTGAAGTTTAATTATCATCTTCTTTTCTGTCTGTTTTCTTAATTTATGTGCCAATCATCTCCCTGGTTTATTTGCATGTTCAAAAAAGTGTTGTTTTGTATATTTCAGTTTCTTTTCAATATCTGAAATACTCAACAAGAAAATTTGTTGTTGCAATAATTTTAAATGGCTAAGTATATTAAGATCTTCTAGTGATTTTTGAAGTTCTCTTTCCTTCAGTTTAATTTCATATAACACATTTTGGTTTTTTCCATCCATTTTTCTTAATTAATGTATTATATTTGTATAAAATATCTTTGTATCACAGCTTTATGAACATCCCAAACTGTTGTCAAATTAGCTTCCTGTCCATATTATTATTAAAATAATCGTGGAGTACTTGTTTATTTTTTTTAACAAACTATGGTCTCTGCAAAACAATCTCATTTAATCTCCATTTAAAAAACTGAGTTTCAAATTTAAGATGTAAGGTCATTTCGGTTATGATCAGAATTTTTTTGGGAACAATATTAACTTTAATTGTTCTGTGGAGCAAATTTTTTGTAATTCATATCATATCAATTCTAGAAAAATTTTTATGTCTTTCCAAAAAGAGAGTGTAATCTTTTTCCAGTTCATGTTTACACTATATCAATCAAACCTAAAATATCAATCAATTAAAAAAAGTTGGGGGCAGTTTCCCTTGTGTTTCTTTAATTCCTTTATCAGCGGATCCATCCAACTATGGGGTTAATACCCCATTTTAATCCCCAAATATATACCAGTACTAAAAAGAATAGGAGAGTAACTTTTCAGACAAATATTTTAAAACTTAGCTTTTTCTTGGTGTGGGTATATTAGTCCACTATAATAGATTTTATTCCTTGTAGTTCAATATACACAATTACAATTGGTCATCAGCAAAAAATAAATGTTGTTGTAATTGGGGGTTTTTATACAAAGCTACCCCGTTAATTTTCTTCTTACGATTGGCAGAGATATATTCCAAACCCAAAGTTTTGTTTACTAAGTACTTTTTGTCAGCCTATTTAATATGAGTTTCTTGCCAACATATTATGTTTTGATTTACTTTTTTCAAATAATGAAAAACCATTTTTATTTTTTGTGGGAATTTGTCCCATTAACATTCCATATTAAAATTTTACAAACCATGCATTACGAACAAGAAGTCACGGGAACTCCAGCTATGGCTCCATAGTCTGTACTTGGTCAGATAATTTTATCTTTTTCTTTAATAACAAATTGTTATGATGATTGGTCTTTATCTTTTGAGAAATGGTGCAGTTCTGATCCCTATCTTTCCAGAATGTCTTGTGCTTTGGCACTGAATTAAGTCTAAAATGTTCACTTCTAAAAGTAAAAATAACCCCTTCCAGTTTATCCTAAATGAAAGAGAAAGGTATTCTTTGTGTTTCCTTAATATTGCAATTGGAATTCTCTGAATATTTATACCTCCTATCAAAGAATGTTGAATTTCTTCTGGTAAGGTCTCTGCATCACGTGGTCTTTAAAGTATTTTCTTACAAATTGAATCATAACACCTCTTCGCAATTATCTTTGGGCTGCAGATGCTGAATGTATTCTATAAATTTTATCAATCTCTTTGAAAAAATCTAATTTATCATAATTATAATTATAATGTTACAATTATATTTTTTTAAATTTGTGCCTTCTAAGTTTTCTGGGACCCCCCTGAGTCTCAGAAATAATTATTTTTGCTTTGAATCTATCAATAATAAATTTTAATCCAGTAAATATAATTTTATATCTGCCTTATCTAGAGGTGGGAAGGCCTAGCCCCCCCCCCCGTTTTTCCCCCATTTTTTTCCAAGACTGTTTTTTCCAGTTGTTTTTTTTTTAAAAGAAGTGTGGAATATGTTCTTTTCCAATGATAAATAATATATCTATGGCATGGTATTTAAACTATATAACATGAAGACCTTAATGAAAGATTTCTGAGACCTTTTGTAAAGTCTTAAATTATTGCAAATTCTCTCATCTGAATCCTGTATTTTAATTCAAGTAACACTGTACTTATCAATGCAGTTCTCAAACAAGAGAAATATGCACTTGTGCCACTAGGGAGCACTGCAGGGAAAAGGCATTCTTCCTTTTATAGGTAATTCAGGGAACTTCTGAACTGCTCTTCGAATTAAAAGTAATAGAAACGTCAGAATCATCTGGCCATTCTAAAAGGTGGTAGAACAGACTCTTGTGATTGTCAAAAAATCGCTTGTGTACCTTGGACCTCTTCCAGTTGACTAATTGTTGGTATACAGTAGATGATAGTTTCTGTCCTGCTCTCAGGCCTTAACTAACAGGTAAAAAGGTAAATTTGTCTGACAAATTAGTTTCTCTTTTTAACCCTTAAATGATTCCTATTAATGTTCTCCACTATCACAGCATCCTATAGTCTGGTCAGTCAATCGTTTTTTCTTTTCCTCCCCTCAATAAAATGGTGAGACCAATGTCTAGAGTTTGGAAACATTTCCACAGTGCAACCTCTGCTGAGAGCAAAGCTGCAATTTACAAATATTGTGAGAAGAAATATTATCTTCCAAATACTACAAGGATGACAAAATACATTCTTGTATATCAGAGATGTCCTAAAAACATTAAAAAATATTTTATGGAATTAAATGAAAGTGCAAGTAGCTTTTCCTTCCAGAGTTCTAATTCCCAAAACACTCTTTCTGCTGCTTCTGGACCACCACAAAATATTTCTTTACCAGCAGCATCAAGTAAGGAAGTGTTGCGAACCAGTGCCTCACAAAAATATACAATACCTTTGTTTATAGATAAAATGACACCTGAAAATCAGGAGAAAATTGATCACGCTCTTGCAAGAGCAATATATGCTTTGTCAATAACTGAAAATGCATATTGGCAGAAGCTTTTAAATTATTATGACTGTCATACCATTTGCCAAGCAGACATTCCTTGAGCAAGCCTCTTTTGGAGTTAGAATATGAGCATGTGATGGAATCTATTCAAGGAAAAATTAGTGAAGCACTATGTCTCGCAGTGCTTACAGATGGATGGACAAATGTTTGGGGGAGAAGGAATCATCAACTTTGTGATAACAACACCTCAACCAGCCTTTTATAGAAGCATTGAAACTGGAGAGAATAGACATACTGCAGAGTATACCAGCAGTGAAATATGTGCATTTTAGAGAAAATTGAAGGTGGTAAAGTATTTGCTTTGCTGACTGACAATGCAAGTAAAGAATAGAATAGAATAGAATAGAATAGAATAGAATAGAATAGAATAGAATAGAATAGAATAGAGCTGGAAGGGACCTTGGAGGTCTTCTAATTCAGTTCCCTGATGTTGGATTTAAATGTTGAAAAAGTACTTTCAAATGTTGCAGAATATAGAACATCTTCAGGGATTTGGGCCAGGAATGCATTGTAGGATTCTGCAACATGGTGGCAAGGTCTCTCCACCACACAACCTCTGACACCTCTTGCTTACTGCAGATTCCTGAAACTTCTGCTGCATGTGAAAGAATCTGGTCTATGTTTGGTAATAATCATACAAACAAAACTGACCTGTGAAAGGGTAGAACAAATTGTTTCTATCTCTGCAAGCCTAAAGTCCATGAGAAAAATGACAAAGAGAAAGAAGAAATGGAAAATGATAGCAGTAGTTCAGAAAATGAGATAAGATAAACTGCCTGTATATGTTTCTTTTTTTAAAGCATCACTCAAAAGGTAAACCATCTATGGAGCTTAAACATTGAGCTGAACCTTAACTTATTTGCTATTGGTGCTAAGGGGCAAATCTGATTATTTTTTATATTGATGGTTTCTTGCTTTTTTGTTGCTTTTGAGGGTTACCTGTTTTATTGCAAGCATAATACTTTCATGCAATTTGTAAAACTACTCCACACTGAATTTTTCCCAGTTTTTCCAAATTTCTATTTTTTTCTGGAAAAACAGGGAAAAATGCTTTTTTTTATTACTTCAAAGTTTTCAGAAATTTTACGTCTCTAGTTTATCCAATCTAATATGTATATTTTTAACATCTTCTTTAGATTATTTTAATTCTGACACTAATAATTCCAACTTTTTGTATAACTTTTCATTCATATCTTGTAACATGACATGTAACTTTGAAAACCTTTTCTCAAATACTTCCATAAAAAGTTTAACATTAAAATTTTCTAACTCAGGTCTTTGTTTTAACTCTCTCTTTGGAAGTATTGGGTAGATATATAAAGTCAAACTTTTATGGCCAGTTGTTAAAGAAGCAGGCAGAGATACACAGTTCTTTTTCAAGACCAGGGAAAGTAAATGTTCCATAACAAAGCAGTTGCAAAGGGAAACAATGTAGAAATTCCCAGAATAAGGGGGAAAACAGGGTTCTATTCTTTTAAAATGGAAAAGGATATATACAAAAATACAATACAATAAAATAAAATAAGTCCATAAAGTCCTTTCAAATTGGTAATATACACAGTCTTATTAGTGAAAGTTCAGTGTAAATAAATTACTTTCCAGACAAGTTGAGATAACAGGATATTTGTCTTCTTTCCTTATGGAAACAACAGCAAAAAAAAAAAAATTACATCCACTCCACTCAATTGGAATCCAATGGAGGGGGAAATGTCCACTGTATAGCACACAGCCAGAAATTAACATACAAATGTAATAAAAATATAATAAAAGACTTTTACAAAGTGTGGTATTAAAAGCAAAGGCATCCTTTGAGAACAAAGGCTGGACAGACAAGATGGATAACTCCTCTCTTCTGGATGAGCTTACCAGAGAGAAGTCGTCCATGGGAGTCTCCTTCCCCAGCAATTCAGAACCATCCAAAGAGCTTTGTGGATGATTCTAAGCCACTTCCTTTTCAAATCCAGGAGTGTGTTGCTATAGAAGCCAGCTTCTAGCAACAAAAAGCAGCCATTATCCTCAGAACCAAAAGAAAGCCCAACTCAACAGGGATGCCATGATGGGAGGGCGAATTATTGTCCATTTTATTTTTCTTGTGAGAAACTCTTGGATTAAATCCATGAAAAGCTGAAACAATACACGTGTATTATAATAATGAATTAAAGATTTCCTCCCTCTCCATACAAGCATGCAGTTGGTGTTTTCCATTTGACTGATTCAAAGTTGTAACAGACTGTAACACTAGAATTAGGATACTGCATACTGCAAAATAATACAAATCCATAAAAGATTGCTTTCCCTAATCTGGTGCTCTCTAGATTAGCTCAAAAACTTAGTGAGAACATAGTCACTTGATTAGTTGGAAATTCTGAGAATTTCCAAGGTACCAGATCAAGGAAGGTTACCAGATCAAGGAAGGTTACCAGATCACGGAAGGCTGCTATTGGGGCTCCACTATTGATGTTGTGTAATGGTACTGCTAAGTTCCCAAGACCCTCTCAAAAAGTTAACTGCTACAATTTTATTTGAATGAATTAAAAGTGGCAGTTAATAGTTGAGAATTTTATTGATGTACATAAAAGAATATTTATTTTAATTAAATTTAGTTATATATAAAGCTAAATCAAATGCTGTTTTTGATTGGCTACACTTACTTTTGGAGTGTGCTTCATGGAATGTCACTCAAACATCAAGAACAGCCTTGACTCTAAAATGTTTTGACATATCTCAATCTGGTGTGTACAGTAAAAAGAACTCAATGAAATACATTTGAAGTTAATATTCATATGTTTATGTGTGTGTATGTGTGCATGCTCATGAACATGAGGTGCTTATTAGACATATCTAATCTAGTAGGCATAAACTTCATCAAGCTTTTAACTATTCTTTTATGTCATAGAAATCAGAATGACAATGGAATAGATTCACATTTCTTATTTTAGTGTGGTGAAATTGTGAGACAACAGACTGGAGTGAGGTGTTAAGAGGAGCTGAGCTTAGAGTTGTTGCACTGTAGAGAGTGGCACAGGCCTAACTTGCCCAGAATTTCTGAAGCCTTATCTGACCATTCCCAAGGGAATGCAATCACTCTATGATTCTTGTAACATTGGTGACTAAACAATAAAGCTTCTGCTTAAGACTATTCATGAAATGTTCTGGTTGATTTCACCTGACATTTAGCCTTTGTATGTATATATGAGATTATTAATTGTTCGGAATTTAGACTTACAACTATTTGGCAAGAACTGTTTAATGCTTAGTTTGTTTACTAAGCACAGTCTAGGATCCTTAGGTGTCTATTTGGGGAAGCTGGGTGCAAATGACAATATGGGGATCATTATACAAATTATATTACTTAGATACTTATTAGATCAAATGTGACACAACTGCTATTCCTTATATAATTGTATTTTTGAAAGGCTTTGTCACAACCCACATATTGTTATATTGTGTCATTGTCATATACTGCATCATCATGTGGACTTCTACATTGAATCTTTCACTGTGAGTAATTTTGAATATTAGCAAGTTACTTAGAGGTTGGACATATCTGCTTGTTCTCTAAAAAGTCTTATTAAGCAGCTAGTTTGAATTTTTCTCTGCACGTGGAAGTCAGTTGCTAAGCTTTAATAATGTACTAAACTATGTTTTAACCAATCATAATGGTTTGATAAGACAAGATTTTATAATAACTATGATATAAAATCTATCATTTTTCATCTAGTATATATCTATCTACATTGATATAAAACCTGAAATTTACTCTCAGATCGTATCCTTTTGTGTGAATAATCATATATAGATTTATATCAGGAGAGGTCTGATTTATCAAAAGATGGGTATCCATTAAAAAAAGCAAGACTGAGACTCTTTTACTCTTTGAACTGAAGGAAAATGACCCTTATAAGAGTAGGAATGTTGGCCTACCAGCTTGACTTAAGAAACAAAAGAGTATATTTTTGAAACTTTTCTTTTTATATCCTTATGCAGAGACACATGTTCCTGAATATTGACCTAAATAAAAGGGAAAGACTAATAGATAGCTCATCCATAGCATTGTTTCCTCTCGTTTTATTAGATTGGATTCTGCTTTTAATCTTTTTTGTTGATAGCAGAATTATGGGTGATTAAAATAGAGATGTCAAAATAAGCATAGGAGAAAGGAACAAGGGAATATATTGAAACAAACAAATATGACATTATATAGAATACATTCATATGAAATATGAAAAGTGTAAGTGGTAAGGATAAATCAGTAACAATGTGAGAATATTGCTTCTGAGTTTTTAAATATGGGCAAAAGGCATTCTTTGTGTGGCATGGTAGTTACTAAGTCAAGGTGAAAGAAACAATTAACATTCTTTTGATCTAGTAACATGGTAAACAGAATGATTAAATAACACAGGAGTGTATGTTTATTGGTTGAAAAATTCTTTTATGTATCAGTTTAATTCATATATTTCAAGGGCATAGTTTTCAGACAATGAGCCCTTCTATTGTTACATAACAATGAGACCTTTCTAATCAAAGGGACTTGGCTTGGAAATAAAGGAATTGTTTCATTATATAAGTGAAGGCTTTACTTGAAGTGAAAAATTAGTTACTGCCTTTGCTTGAGTAAAACAACAGGGTGACATTCTTTATTACAATGTGTTTCTTACCTCAAATTTATAACCCTATATGTGGTGGGAGGCAGAGTTAGTAATGGAAATTGGTATGAGAACAGGATTATGATTTCACTTGTTTTTCCATCAGAACAATTTGCTTCTTGTATGTTTTTTTTTTTTTAAATAGGACTGCCATTATACAAGGTAATTAAATGAGCTGTTTATCTCTCATAATGTCAGCATAAGTATTATCCATCTCATATAAACATTGATTGGAAAAAAGTATTTTGGATAAAGCTAAGCATAAAGATTTTTGATAAGTATTCTGCAGTGATATGCACATTTGGCCTTTAGATAACATGTCTATTAAAACAAAGGACAGAGAAAGAAGTAATATTGTCATAGAGATTGTAACTCAATTGAAGAAAACAACTCTTTAGAAAAAACATCTTCTGAAGAAAGGAGCATCCTAAATAAATATGAAACAAACCGCTATAATTAAAAGTTTACTATAAGTTTTTTAAAAGTCTTTTTGAGAACTCAAAGGTTTGTGGGACAATTTCAACTATAGAAAAGATGAACTTGTAATTGTCTGAGGTAATGTACCTTACAGCTTCATCTGTAGTCACCATAGGAGCTTACTACCAATGTCCCAATATGCATAATGATATTCAGGAAAGGAAAAGTTTAATGAAATCAATCAGACAGACCTGATCTGAGCGAAATGAAGGAGAGACATTCTGTCCCCATTCCAAAGTCCAGTAAAACTTAGATTTATACAGTTTATGTAGAATTGTTGGTGGATGCAGGTTAACTTTTGATTTTAATAAAGTCTAATGCAAATTGTACTTCTTAAACTCTTTAAATATAAACTGTACTCTATTTATCACTTCCATTTTGCAAACCTGAAAACTTTGTATTGTAGTTCTTCATTTAAAAAAGTCCATACTAGAAAAGTTCCATTTATAACAGTGTTTTGCTTATGAGAATGTAAAGCAAATAGATAGAATGGATAGAAAAAAAAGATAAGAATAAATTTGTAGCTGAAAACTGTTAACGTTACTGAAAGTAATTACAAAGCTTAGCATTCATTTCAAATGTTTCTCATTTAACACAGATGTGAAGAAACTGACCCACTTAGAAATCAAGAAATATATTTTCTAATCTTAGATTAAGTTTTATGGTCTGACATTGAAGAAAACAAAGTTTTTGCTGGACAGTTTTAAGAATGGTTTTGATACAGATATGTCATCTCTTTTTCCTTATGTGTGGCTAGCCTATTATAATATCTTGCTGTGTATGGGATAGGTCTTGTCTTGTGGAAAAGCTGTTGACAGAATTTCAATTGTTAATGCCAGAAGGGATTTTAATCAACCGGAATAATACCGATTGGATTCAGTTTGGAAAGCAGAAGATTTTGATGAAAGAAATCAAGCATTCTTAGATGAAAAGTGCAACATTGACAAGAAGAGAGAAAAGACCAGAAACAAATCAAAGAAGCAACTGAAGAAGTAATTATACAAACAGGAGAACAGAAAGAGAAATCTGATCAAGAGAGTGAAGGAATCGCCAGAGAACAGAGTATCACAAGATCGATTAGACTTAAATATAAATAATTGAAATGGAGAAAGAAAACAGATTTTTTTCAGTGAATATAAATGGACTAAACTCCCCATCAAAAAGAAACAAAATTTTTAGAAAATTACAGAAATTAAATATAGATATAATTTGTTTGCAAGAGACACATATATAAAAAACAATATTATAAGCTGTTGGAATACCCAAAAATTGGGAAACTTTGTCATGCATCAGCACAACAGAAAAAAAGAGATGTTGCTGTATATATTAAAGAGACAATAGATTCTAAAATGATTTATTCAGATGAAGAAGGAAGAATTGTGATGGTAGAAATATATCTACATCAAAAACAAACATTGTGAGTAATAATCTACGCACCAAATAATAACCAGGAAGAATTCTATCAAAATCTCCATAGATAAATAATAGAAATGAAGTACCAAAATATTTGTTTAGTAGGAGACTTTAATGTGATAGTGGATGGGACATTAGACTATAAAAGTAGTAAACAGGAAAAACTGGAAGAAAAAGACCTTTTTAATATGATAGAAGAAATTGGAGTACAAGACATTTGGAGGGAAATTAATCCAGGAAAATTACAGAGGCTGCCAATGCCCAGGCCCTCCCAGCCACGTCCCCCTTTTTCCAGCCTTGCAGCAATGTTCTTTAGAGATCGATGAGATGTCTTACAACTGGAACTCACACAGCATTAATGGGTGGCAGGCTCTTCTTGTTGAAGCAGGACTTTCGGGCACGAACTTAACCAGTCACAGTGGTTGATGCTCCGAAGATGTATATAACAGCTCAGGGCTGCTTTAGCAGCAGGAGTAACAGGCCCCTGAGCAATCGTTCAGAATCCGATGAAATGGGGGGGGGG
>NW_015387138.1:288486-296175 GCF_001527695.2 Protobothrops mucrosquamatus
AACTTCACTCTATCTAGCCTCTATTTAAAATACCCTTGATAGAAAAATAAAATAAGCTTCCAGACCTTCTCTTCTCAACTCCAACCACCCCGACCTTCTCCTTTTCTTCCCTTTTCTATCCTTCCTCCTTCCACTCACGCCAGCCACACCCAAGCCACTGCAGCTGTCCCAATCTTCCCCTTCCCAGTCAAGCTCCTGCAAGCACTCTCGGACAGTCCCCGCTACAATTCAAATAGTCAAAAATCCTGGTCTAGAATCAACATGATCTGGATGACATCTGAACTGAGGATAAATATGCAGGAAATCGAGATAGAACCAGGTACATGAGCAGATCACAACCCTTTAAAGGTGACGTGGAGAGGAATACAAAAAAAATCAAGATGGACTTTGAACCAATCTCTATTAAAAGAAAGAGAATTTATAGAACTAGCAAAAAAAGAAATGGAGTTTTTCTTCAAAGAAAACAAAAAAGAAGATACAACATTACAAAATGTATGGGATAACATACATGGCAAAAAACAAACAAACAGAAAAGAGAGCAATATGTACTATTAAAAGAAAAAAATTGAAAAACTAGAATCAGAACTGCAAATGAATCCACAAAAGAAGATTCTGAAAAGAGAAATAGAAACAATAAAACACAAACTAAATCTGTTGGATTCAGAAAAATTGGCACAGCAAATAAAAAGAGCAAAACAATTTTTTTAAAAAATGCAAATAAACCAGGAAGATGGTTAGCTTATAAACTTAAAAAACAGAAGGAGAATAAAATGATAAACAATTTAGTAGATGAAAAAGGTTGCCTACAATTTAAAAATGAAGAAATAAAAAAGATAATTAAAGAATATTACAAGAAACTGTATGACATAGAAGAAATTCCAAGAGAGAGGATGATCCAATATCTGGAAGAAAATAACCTTCCAAAAATTTTCTTACAGAAACCTGTAAGATTATGTTAGAGGAAAAAATAACAATGATGGAAATAACAGAGGCCATAAGAAGACCAAAAAATGAGAAAACACCCGGGCCAGATGAACTACCGGTGGAGTTATACAAAGCTTTACAAGATATACTAAGTGAACCATTGAAAGACGTTTGCAATGAACTTTTGTTGGAGGCTAAACTCCCAAATACATGGATAGAAGCAAATATTACCTTAATACCAAAAGAAGACTCAGATTTGACACAGATAAAAAAATATAGACCAATATTGTTACTGAATGTGGATTATAAAATTTTTACTTCAATAATGGCAGACAGACTGAAAAGATTTTTAACTGAATTTATACATTCAGACCAAAATGGCTTTTTGCCAAAGAGACAAATTAAAAATAATTTAAGAGTGATAATGGATGTATTGGAATATTATGAATTACATCCAGGGAAACAACTGGCACTAATATTTCTAGATGCCCAAAAGGCATTTGATAATGTTTCCTGGCAATTTATGATTCAGCAATTACAAATAATGGACTTTGGACAGAACTTTATAAACATGATAAAAACAATATACAATAAACAAACAGCGAAAGTGATTGTGAATGGAGACTATACTGAGAACTTTGAGATAAGAAAAGGCACAAGACAAGGATATCCATTATCTCCATTGTTATTTATTTTCACTCCGGAAGTTTTAAATAGAAATATTAGACAAGATATAGAAATTAAAGGACTGGAAATAAAAGGCGAAACATATAAATTACAAGCATTTGCTGATGATTTGGTATTTATTTTAGAAGAACCTTTGGAGATGATTCCTAAACTATTGGGAAAGATAGAACAATACGGAGAAATGGCAGGACTGAAAATAAACAGAGAAAAAAACCAAAGTAATGGTTAAAAACCATACAGATAAACAAAAGAAAATGTCAGAAAAAAACAGAATTCCAGATAGTTTAAAAGGTCAGCTATCTGGGAATATATTTAACAACAAGATGTTCAATGATAAAAGAAGATAATTATACAAAACTATTGAATTAAATAAGACTGGATCTGGAAAAATGGAAAAACCTGTAATTGTCAATATTAGGAAGAATTGTTACAGTGAAAATACTACTGAAAATACAGTGAAAATACTACTGAAAATCTTATTCTTATTCCAAACAATACCTATAAAACTTGAGAAAAAATTCTTTGGAGACTTAAATTTACTAATTTTGAAATTTATTTGGCAAGGAAAGAAAGCTAGAATTAAGGTGAAAATGCTACAAGATGCCAAGGAAAATGGAGCTCTTGGTCTACCAGAATGGATTTTATATTATCAAGCATCTGTATTAACATGGGTAAAAGAATTAGAAATAAAAGGCTGTTATATCTGGAGGGGCATGATTTACAATTGGGGAGGCACGCTTTTTTATGGTACGGGAAAAATAAAGTCCATAAATAGTTCCAAAATCATTATATAAGAAATGCATTATTAACAACATGGGAAAAAAATAAAATGGAAAATATATTTGAAAATTCCAGGGTGGTTGTCAACAATGGAAGCATTTGTACACCCAAATTTAGTGAACTTTGAAAAAATCTGGACATACAGAGATATTCTAAACTCTGAAGGGAATTTAAAATCTAAACAAGAAATGGAAAATCAGGGTATCAATCTATCATGGTGGGCACATTTACAACCTGCCTCCAGAACCGCTGAATGCTCCAACACTGGAAGTTTTTAAGAAGAGACTGGACAGCCATTTGTCTGAAATGGTGTAGGGTTCCTGCCTGAGCAGGGGGTTGGACTCGATGACCTCCAAGGTCCCTTCCAACTAATAATAATAATAATAATAATAATAATAATAATAATAATAATAATAATAATGATAAAGATGTTAAACTGTATGGATTTTATAAGGAACAAAATGTGTTTGATAAGACATTGTTTACTTCTGATGAGAAACTAATTAAGAAAATGTATAATTTTCTATTAACTTTGAAAATGGAAAGCGAACAAGTTAAAGAAACAATGATAAGATAGGTGAAAAAAATTGGATATAATATAGAATTAGAAAAATGGCAAATTCTATGGGAAAGAAATTATAAACTGCCAATGTCAACTTTCTACAAAGAAAATTTATATAAAATTTATTTATTTCATAATGTTCTATAGATGGCACTTGCCACCAGCAAGACTAGCAAAAATGTTTAAAAATATGTTAGATAGATGTTGGAAATGTAAACATAAGTCAGGCACGTATTATCATGTTTGGTGGACATTGTTGGAAAAAGGTACATACTTGGCTAGAAAAGATGTTGGAAGAACATGTAGATTTTAAACTTGAACTTTTTTTATCAGGTATAATGCCAGAAAAGACTAACAAACAAAGCTTATATTTGATTTTGCATGTCACAACAGCGGCAAGAATTATATTTGCGCAATACTGGAAAAATGAAGGAATACCATCAGATGAAGAAATAATTAAAAAAATACTAGAATGCGCAGAGATGGATAGACTGACTATGAGACTGAAAGAAAAAGAAGAAACGGAATATTATCAAACTTGGGACTTATTTTATCGATGGCTAGAGGAAAGAATAAAGGATTAGGAATTAAATATGTATTAGCGAATGTAAACTCAGACAGCATGTTTGTTGAAAAATTATTACTGAATGTATGGGAAAAAAAACCCAATAAAAATTCTTACAAAAAAAAAAAGAACAATTGTCTGTCTTGGCAAGTACAAATAAAAGATTCACTATGCTATGGCCTCTTTTGTTTTTGTTCTTATTTATTTCATAATTAAATTAATTAAATTTAATTAAATATTAATTAATTAATTCCATCAAATTATAACGTATGGCACACTTGCTATAATTTGGTACACATATTCTTAATTATATTCTCTGTATGATTATATTATCTTATTAAATAGCAGCACAAGCTTTTGTTTACCTAACTAAGGATGAACAATGTACAGCCTTCAGTTTACATATCAACTTTAGTATCCCATTTGCAGCAAAAATAATATTATTTGTTTTTGAAAGCATGCTTGTTTCTTCCTCTTGTAAGGAAGAAATTTGACCTTTTAATTCAAGAGAGCATCAGGACATTTTATGTAAGGAGAAAAATGAAATAAATGCAACTTAGCAACAGGCTTTTAATTTTTGTAAACACTTTTGTATACTTGTTTTTAAAAAATAGCAAACATTTTAATAAAACAATCAGTTTGTTAGGAAAGAGATGGGCATAAGTATTTATGACAATTGAGTGAAAGTCAATGCCTTCAATGTTATAAGTTGCTGGCTGTGGAATTCTGGGAGTTGAAGTCCACTTGACTTAAAGTTGTCAAGGTTGAGAAACACTGTGCTAGAAGCTTACATGTTCTTTGGCATCTACATAGTATTTCATTTGCTGGAAAGTAGCTGTGTTGCTATTTTTTATGAAATAGAAGCAGTGCATCCTGATTTAATTTTTGATTGTCAAAGTAGTCCTTCCAGTTGAAATTCACAGCATAGTTGATGAATTGATTAAGGGCAATTGGTGCATCAGTTAAAGAGAAATTAAAGCTTGGCTTTTCATGGGAACATGCAGGTCACATTACCAATGTCTTTAATATTGGAAGAATCACGGTACCTTGTATGCTAATAAAGAAACAAAGCTTTAAACTTTCTAGCAATCAATGTTATGCTTTGAGAATGAAGGTGAGGAAGATAATAGCTGACAAATCATGGAGTTATTATTATTACTCAGAAATAAACTATCAGTCCATGGAATATCATCTCAAACTTTTACCTGTGGGATAAGTGGACATTCTAAATCCAAGCTTTGTATGAAACTTATAATTACAGTTTCCTGAGATCGTGTTATTCACATAAAGTTCCTTGAACCTGGTGCTATTAACAATTCAAAGTGTAACACTCAAATCTTTGAAATAATGTTTAAACAGAATTTGAAAATACAAGCAATCTTTGATGATATAGGAAACTATATAAATTTGATTAATAGATTAAATAAAATAAGGAAACATGACAATCTAGGCTTTACACCCCTCCAAGGGACAATTATGAAGTTGCCCCTACAGTCCAGGTTGGCACAATACAACTTCTTTCTTTCCCAAAATTAAAATAATACATTGAAGGGATATCCTTGACTTGGTTGAAGGAGTAAAGAGAACTGTCAAGATCTGGTTAAAAGGACAAAGTATAGAGTTTTTTTGGTAATAACTTTAAGGAACTTGCTGTTGTTGGCCAATGTGTGTAGCAAATGATGTGATTTGGTGGAGAAATGAAAACTGGTAACAATTTGAGCTCATTTCAAGATTTCTAAATATATGTATTTAAACTAAAGTTATTTGATGTATTACTTTTTATTCTCATATTATCTTACAGAGTACTTTTAAGAGAAAAAGAAAGGAAAAATATGTATTAACATAATGTTCTATTATTCAGAGGTTACTTTCAAATATTATTTTCAGCTGACTTATATTTTAAATCACCTTTTACAAATAAATAAAATATAATTTATGTCACAAAGTAATTTAAAAAAATACATGCCATATTTATATTATAATACCTATTTTAATTTTTTTAAAAAACACAATGGAAAATCAATAGTAGGAATTATTCCTTCACAATCAAAGTTCTTAAGTAGTAGAACACTCAAAAAATTAGCTTATCAGAGTATCTACATTTGCTTTCTATACAATTAGCAATAGCTTTGTGCTAGTAGCTATTTTGATAAACTATTTTTTTTTTGCATTTGTATTCCACCCAATTAGGATCCCAGGTATCTTAATACATGTATAGGCATTAATGCATGCACAGACTTCACCATTTAAATACAGTACATCCCAAAACTGAATACCTGGTATTTTCTTGGGAATCTGTGCTGGGGTAAAATAATCTGTCTGAGATTCTCTGACATTTCCAATTCAGATAGACCATATGGCTCTTGACTAATCACTGGTGTATCAGTATTAAATATAAGTCCTATTTAAGTCTGAAGAAGAAACTAAATATGAATAAATATGTATAAACATCCTTACACTGGTAACAAGCCTACTTGAGACCTTGTCATTCAACTTAACAAGGTTAGAAATAGGTGGATTGGGATGAGGAAAATAGGTTATAGATTATAGATACAGTAATATCACAAGGCATATTTTTAATGTTATTTAACTGACTTTAGCACACGGTTGTTCCCTCACACATTTTAATTAAGAGAATAATTTGCAAATTTATGGCCTGAAGGCATAACATTTTCACCTCCTAACCTTATTTATATAGTTAAAGAGGCTAGAGAGTTTGAAATGGGATAACAGGGATTACTTGTCTGTCTAGTTCTTATCCTAGATCATGACACCAATGACATGGGCCTGCCCAAAAGAACAAAAAGATGTTTCAACTGGTGTAGAATGTGGCCACATGGTAATATAAATTGTTATTTAGCACATGCACTACCACTATGCCATGAATTACATTAGTTGGCGAGGTGCTTTTGGGTGCAATTCAAGGTGCTGCTTGTCATCTTTAAAGCGTGTTTCATACCATCTCTCCCCTGCTGTTTCTACCCATTTAGTCAGTCATGCAGGATGCTTCATGTTCCATTGACTTAAAAATGCTGGTTGGTTGGACCTGCCCTATGGAGAGAATCCCTGGAGATTAGCATGGCCCCAGTCCTACTGGCCCTTTGTAGTCCTTAAAGACTTGGCCCTGGTCCTGTGGCCTTGAGTGTGTGCAGGGACCCAATTCTTGGTTATTTTATTGAGTATGTTTTATGATTTATTATTAGTTTCTATGTATTTTAATTATTGCATTGTTGTAATTATTTTTATTTTATTTTTAATTTGGTTTCCTTCCAAAAGTCATTTGTTGAGATGGATAATCATACAAAGATAAATAAATAAATAAATAAATAAATAAATAAATAAATAAATAAATAAATAAATAAAGATTAAGCTTGTGTCAGATGGCTGCATTCTCAAGATAAAGCTATTTATCTTACTGATGTTACTTGAGCTGAGTTTGCTATTACTGGGAATGTTTGAGACCATTGGAGTGACATGGCATGAAATAAAACAACAAGGAAGATTCACTTTCCTCTTTAGAAACTGGGAAGTAGGGTATTCAAATAAATTCATTGTTGATGTGATCACTCAGTTATCTCTGACTTGATGGCACATAATCAATCTTAACCTTTAATACTTACTATATATTATTTTATATTACTATATGATAAGTAAAGATTTTGCAAATAGCAATAGCACTTACTGCTTCACAGTGTCATGGTTCTGGTAGATGAAACCAATTAAAATAACTTCAAGACAAGGATTTCTTCCTTAAAGAACATTTTATTCAGGAAACAAAGTATCGGCACTTACATAGTTGAACCCAAGACTAAAGTTCCCTCCCTCTGATATAAAGTAACAAGCTGCAATTCCCAACCCAGAAAGGTCGTCATAAATCACATTCACCAATTAATCTAAAATTCTCCCCACTTTACAGCCCACCAAAACTTAATCTAGAATTGACCTTGAAGCCACCCAGCTGCAATTGTTTAGGCCAGGCATGTCCAAAGTCCGGCCCGCGGGCCATTTGCGGCCCGCGTTCCAGTTTAATACGGCCCTCTAACAGCCCTCCCTGCTCTGTGTAAATGCGGCCCTCCCACGGCCCTCCCTATCAGAAAGTTTATTGTGTCTGCCGCACTCACTCCTCCTCCCTGCCTGGCGGGGTCTCCCTCGACCAACAGGCAGTGGCTGA
>NW_015387138.1:298222-310383 GCF_001527695.2 Protobothrops mucrosquamatus
GTGGGCGGGGTAGGGGGCAGGTGGGGGCGGAGCAGGCAGGGTGGGAGGCGGAGCGGGGGCGGGAGGCGGTTTTTGGGCACTTGGTCTCTAAAAGGTTCGCCATCACTGGTTCAAAGAATGTTCGGAAAAATGTTCGGCCCTCCAGCACGTTCACTTCATCCAATCTGGCCCTCTTTGAAAAAAGTTTGGACACCCCTGGTTTAGGCTAACTTAAAAAGCTCAAGCATTCCTCCCATCCCCCTTCTACATCTGAGAATCCCAAGCAACAGAAAAAGCACAAGTAAAGTAAAAGGTAAAATGGCTGCAATTTCTTAATTGTCACAGCGTTGACATACAGTGCTTGACAGTCCTCTCTAAGCAGTTTACAGAGTTAGCATATTGACCCCAACAATCTGGGCCATCGTTTTACCAACCTCAGAAGGATGGAAGGCTGAGTCAACCTTGAGTCTGTGAGAATCGAACTGCCAAACTGTCAGCAGAAGTAGCTTATAGTACTGCATTCTAAACACTGCGCCACCACAGCAAATTGTCCCACCACCAACATACATGGCCATTAGCCAATAAAAACTGGCTACTGATATTCCTATATTGTGCATAGTTATTTGAACAGTAGATTAAAGGCCAGAAGATCTAAACAATTTTTATTTTTTTTCTAGAATCACTTTACTTAGTAGAGATTATCAGATCTTCCCTGGGAGGACTTGACAAGAGGGTCTCCTAAATATTATCATTCCCAAATGCTGGGTTCTGGTTTTAGTTGATTCTAAATGTTTAAAAATTATTTCTGTGTCACAGAAAGAAACAATGACCATAATCTCTCTACTTTTTGGTCATTACTTCTTTCATCCAACAAAAGTAAGAGATTAAAGTAAAGTTTCTTCATTTCATTTTTTTATTAGTGTCAAAATCAAAATTGGCTCTTTAGCTGTTAAGCCAGACATATAACATTTTCAATTTATTCAGAACTGATATAAAAATAATGTGAACATGACAATTCCTCCTATTCTTCCCAGGGCTGTGTCTGATGTCATTTAATATGATTCCCATATGCCCTAGTCCTATTGTGATTATTAAGGGAAGTATAATAATGGATTGCTGAAGCAGCCATAGAATTTATTTTTGCTAGATCTTCAATAGAAAGTATCAACAGTTCTATTGGCTGTGTAAGTAATAGCAGTGTGAAACATTTTTTCCCATTCAGCATGAAATCATTAGCTTGACATGTACATATAATTGCCACTGCCTATGTATCAAAGAATACTTTCTTTCTTTACAGAAAAATAATAATTCAAAAATTGGGCTGAACTTTCACCTTAACTACTAAATGAAGATGATTCATGTAACTTTGGTAAAGTTGATGGAATACCGTGCATCTTTAGTTAAATTGTGTGTGTGCGTATGCGTGTACGTGTGTATGTGTGTGTGTGTGTATGTATGTGCGTACACATACATATATATACCCACACAAGCATGGAGTTAAAAAAGGAAACAAATAATTATAGGTTTTATTTCTGCAATTGAATGAATAGCTTCACCATAATGTCATATTTGTAATAAAGTCCAGAATACTATCTATTTGCTTCTGTAGGTCACAATTAATAAAGGACTAATAAGCAAGATGAATACTTTTTTCCTGGAGATAAAGTTATTGAAATTGTCCATGTTTTGTCAGTTGCAATCCCTTTTCAGTTTTGAAACATATCACCAAATAAAACATATTGTACAAATCTTTTTTTTGAACCACATGGGAGGTATAAAAATGTTAATAGAATCAAATATTAAATAAGGGATAAGACTAAGCAAAGTAAAACATTTGTTTTCATTTTCTCGTCAGAAATAATGCAACATTTTCATGCATGTTCAACTAAAAAGCTACAAATGTAGAGGAAAACAAACATTTCCGCCCACACTTTAAAAGAGAAATAAATATAAGAGGCCAAATTGCAAATTTATTTATTTCTGGTCCAATTCTAATTATACAAATGTCCTCCAAATAGTAAATAAAATAAAATAATAAAATTTTATTATATTAATAAAAGATCAGAAATATTTAATAATGTAAAGGTGGTCCCAGATGTTTCTAAAAGCCAGAGCATCAGTATGCATTTTGGAACCTTTGCAGAGGAATCTGTGAATTGATCACATATAAGGTAAGCAGTAATTTCATCATCACAGGAGCAATTACAATTACTGACAATTGGAACGATGAGTTTCAATCATCACTTGGTATTGTAAAAAGCAATTTATGATTTATGAATACCTATGATGCAGATTATATCTCTATATCTGAGCACAGGTAAATGAGGCTTTCAAAAAAAATGGTTAGAGTATCTGCTACTTGTTATCCAATTGGACAACAACCCAATTTGTATTGGAGTTAAAAAGATTCCACTGAGGACCAAATAGGATATGAATGAATGCCTAGAAAAAATGAGATATGTCAGTTTGCCATTCCCAAATCTTCCCCTTCAGTTTAATCAGAGTTTTATCTACCAAAGAAATTGCCAGCAAGGAAAAGGCCACAATATGCCAAGTGAAGGATAGAGTCAACGTGAGATGGACCAGGGAAGTTCCTCCAAATAATTTTTTGGGCAGAATTTGAGTTGGCAGAGTTTTAATTGAACTGTGAAGAAATCTAATTTTAATCACATTAGAAGTAGAGTGAGAGCTTCACATTTTAATTTTTGATTGGATGATGTCTAACTTTGGGATATCAGTAGAAACACACAATTGAGGATCATGTAGGATCCTACCTAGAACTTCAGCTCTAAATAATTTAATGGCAACTACAACATAGTTATTTCCAAACTGATTGAACTTTAGATATGCTTTTGGGGCTCTACAAGCAGCTTTCTCACTTGACTTGACCAATTGATTAGAATGTTGAAACTGAACAGTTCAGTATTTAAAACATTTGGTCTGTTCAATAAGCTTACTACTAATCAGCCATTTAACTGTCTTAAAATGCTTCATAGAGTATATCAGGAATTTTATTTTAGAGTAGTTAGAATGTTAGAATAAAGTAATAAACTCTTAGGACATCCTTGAAGGCCTAGTTGGAAATGGATAAAAATGGCCTTTTATTGGATATTTTATTGGATTTATTTGGATATAAAAATATTTCGCAGTTGTGACTTGAGCCTGCTCTATGCCCCTAGTTGGGGGCGGCAAGGCAAAAGATATTGTAAAAAGAGTAAAACTGCAGTATGGCAGTTGAAAATGTCAAGGTGTTCACAATCAGACCGATCTGTCTGAACTCCCTATAATTACTCCCTTGACTCTGCTGACAAAGAGGGGAAGAGAACCTGTGGCTCAGTGGCTAAATCACTGCCTAGTATGTATAACTTCCCAGGTTCGAATCCCATAAAAAGGGTATGGTTAACTGATGAAGGCAAAAAAGCCAGAAATGGTCCATCTTAGTCTCCCAATTTAATTCTTTACTCTTTGTCAGAAAAAAGAAATTTGGATATATATATATATATGTTGAGAGAAGTAATTGAACACCAGGATAAATATAAAAACAACTGTTTAATAAACTAACAACTGTTTGATAAACTTAGCTTTCGTTGGCTAACTGCCAACGTCATCAGAGTGGAATGCCAAAGGTTTGAAAGCCTGCTTATAAGACCGGCAGTTTGTGCACTCTGCTCATAGAATGCATCACCGGTCTACCCGCCCCAGTTGACCATATTGCTTCTAATAGTCTCGCATCCGTCTGTATATTTGTAAGTTCAGGGATCACCGCCTCTCTTATTGTCGCTCTCTTTGCCCACTTTGGATGTATCTGGGTACACTTTGCTATAGGATAATCCCCCGTGTCTCCTGTCTTGTGGCCACCCCTTGTTGTGAGTGTGGCACCCCGCCTCCCATCATTGACTCCCGTACGAATCGTGCTGGGGATTTCTCCCCTTTGCCGGTTGTATTTCTTTGCTGTTGCATGAGACAGCAATTCTGGTCTTGCGTAGGCTGCGCCCGTTGCACTCGTTGTGAGTTGTTACGTTGCTGTTCCTACTTCCTTAGTGCCTGATAAGCAGGTAGTAACTCTATGTGGCAATTAATTGAATGTTCATCCAACAGCCAAGCCTCCTTCAGTAACCGGCCACCCTTGGTGACATCCTGGGCAATGGCTTCCACCCTGGCAAGGTCGAACGTGTGATTGTTGCTGGCCATATGGACCCACACCTGTGAGCATTGCTCATGTTGTCTAATGGCCAGCTCATGTTCATGGATCCTAGTTCCAAGCCATTTGGTCATCTCCCCAATGTAATTGCAGTGGCAGTCCTTACATTTCACTCTATATATCACTGAAGATCTTTCTTCATTGGGGAGTGATTCTTTGGGGCGCATTATTTTGGCACGAAGGGTTTGATTTGATTTATGGGCAATACTAATGTTATATGGAGCCAATATCCATGCCGTCGCCTCTGATACTCCATTGACGTATGGTAGAGTTGTCCATGTCATAGCGGTGCCTGTGTGTTGCATTCTGTGAGGCTCGTATGGTCTGCTGTACCGTCTGATGAAATCAACTGGATAAACCAAATCAAACCCTTCGTGCCAAAACATTTTCTTGGCTAGATTTCTGGAAGTGGTTTTGCCATTGCCTCCTTAACTGGCACATGCTAAAAATCTTTTATATATATATATAAAAGAACTGTAAGTCAGGAAATATTTTATGCTACACATTAGTCGTATTTCTAAAGTCTCATTTGGCAGAAACTGCCTAATCAGATGACATATATTTACCATATCCATTCCACAATTTAGTCTCATGAACTGTAACTCCAATTTTACCTTTGCAAAAAAACCCACCATTATAATCATATTATAATATGAAAACTCCAAGGCTTCCTAAATTAGAGGAAGAACTAGATTAGAATTTTTCTTAATGCTTCTGAAATAAACATTTGTTCTGATGTGGAACTTAAATAGGTTATAATGGACAATGTTTAATGACTCAGAGACTGCAACTCAACCAGGTATCCAAGTAAAATCCAGTTATGTTGAGATGTTACTTGAAGGGAATGGGCTAAAAAGTTATAAATTAATGATTACGAGTATGCTCTCCTGAAACAGGGAAAGGTGCAAATGTATACAAGATATAATTGTCAAGCCCCCCCCCTTGTGTTTAATCAGACCATTATTTCTTCAAGCAGAAGTATTAGGTCGAAGATAACTGCAAATTGCAACACAAAGTCCACTTAAGGGTATGCTATTCCATTCAGAGTAAAAGATGGACTATTTCTGAACTGTGTCAGCTTGTAGACCTATAGTTACTTTGTATTGATTGGATTTAGTATAAGCCTGATTATCTTCATTCTGACCTTAATAGACTTCAGGCACCAGCAAAGATCTCAATTATATCTTTTGCACAGCCTAGAATAGAGATATATAAATAGGAATCAATCAACATGTTGCTCTTCCTTTCTCCCATGTGGATGGAAAATAGTACAGGAAGATGACAGGCTTTTCCCCAGATATTTAATGACTACATCTTTGGACTATGCTTTTTCTGAGTTACTTGAGACAATGCTTTGGGGGAGGGTGGAAGAGAGAGCTATTGACCCATGCAATAAGTGAAAGTCAATTTTACCACTCTTGCTGCCATGATTAGGTTCAAATAACGTTAAGATTTCAAAATGCTGGAATATTAGGAACTACATACAGTAGCTTGTGGATGTATTGTCTATTAATGCCATAGCAAATTTCAGCACTTACTAGTTCTAACTAAGATATTGTACAACATATATTTTAGAAGGATATTTTAGATTTTGAAGGCCATACTTCAAAAGACCTTGAGTAAATCTTGCATTTGACTGGATTATAAACAAGTAGAAGGAAAACTATAATAATTCTTTCTTGATGTCTATAAAGTAATTAACAGAAGTTGCCAAGTGCTGTTGGAATGGAAATTACTCATCGATGTAATAACAATAATAATAATAACAACAAAAATAACAAAAATAACAAAAGCAATGCAATGAATGTATCTTTCATATTTCTTTAATTTAAGCCTTTGGGAACAGCTATAATAATTTTAAAATAATGCTTGCAATTGCTTGAGCTACTTAATGGCACTGAATCAAAATTAGAGGTAATGTTGCTTTCCAGTTTTTTTGCGCTCCATGATGTTGGACTTTAACTCCCATAATTTCCAACCAGCAGGTGAAGGTTAGAATATAAATTGCTTTATTAGAGCAGGCACATAGCCAAGATATCATCCTGAATTTCAAATATAAATTAAAAATAGAAAAACAATGAATATGTTTTCATTTATGAAAATTGGACTTTATGCAAAACATGTTAAAGGAAAAATGAAGAAAAATGAATTTCAAAGAGGACAATTACAAAAGAATAGTAGTTAAATAAGATACTGCAAGCATACAGTAATCACAGGAAACAGACAAAATATAAGTGGATTGTTACAATATATGTATGGTTTATATACAACACTAGTAGTATATTAAAAAAATCCCTGATGACATGCCAGAATTATATTAGATACTAGCTGTACCCGGCCACGCGTTGCTGTGGTTCAGTCTCGTTAAATGGAAAAGAAAGAAAAGAGAAAGCGCACGTTTGTGTCACAGGTGTGACATCTATATAATAGTAGGTATATAAAAACATGCGCGTATTCGAATGCAACGTTGTGTCAAAATTTCAAAGCAATCAGTGAAAAACTTTCAGAGATTTAAGATTTTGAACAAACAAACATTTACATTTTTATTTATATAGATAGTAGCAATAATTTAATTGACAATTATGTTTGCAAATATTGTAAATCCAACCAGATTTTCACCACTAATATTAAATATTTGAAGGAGAAAATTGAAATATTTTGAGAAAGATTCAGCTATAAAATTGTTTCAGAAACAAATCGAAGAAAAATATTCAAAAATTAAATTAGGGCAGAAGAAAAGATATTAGACAAAAGTATTTCACCTTAAATAGAAGGAAATAACTTAAAATAATGAAAGGGGGAAGGGTTATACATTTAAACTAAAACAATTACCTTGAAGAGGACAGGGGAAATCTCTAAGGGAAGATAAAAGTAGATCAAAAATTCAAAAAGTAAAACAATATTCTAAGAAAAAAACGAAATTTAAGCAAAGGGAGTCCACTAAAATTATTTTTCCCACTCTAAATATTATTTTCCATATCCATGTTTTTCTCACTGAAAAAAATAAAAAAAAATACTGGCTTGATAAACAACATGCCAGATCCAGAAACTGAGGCAAATTGTTTTCAGTAAGGAAAAAATGCGGAATTCCCTGCAATATTATTTTTGAAGGAACAAGACTCTAAATACATGCTACGCATTTCCTGTAACCATACAAATAATTATTTATGTACATTTAGTATTTCTTTTTCAAAGTTTCATTGAAATTTATATCAGCACTGTATATGTAAACCTGAAAAAGTAAAAAAGAAAAAGTTACTGTTCAAAATAATAGAAAGAACTTGTAGCTTGGGTTTTAGATTTTGGCTATGGTTTGTTCTCCAAGCTTGTTTTAATATAATTCCTGAACGTTTCCTTACCAAACTAGGTAACATCAGCAGCAGGATTTTCTTGTCCTATTCTCCATAGCTTATAAAGTTACTGTTTATTACAGTTTATTTTATTTTAATTTGTGATATTTTTGTATGATAAAATAAGATTCTATTTCTTAATTAAGGGAGTCTCCATGTTTAATCTTTCCTTGAAGTTGTTTAGCTTTTCATCCAAGAAGCTTCTTCAGTTCAGAACTGAAAAAGCTTCTTGGATGAGAAGCAAAATGTCTTCAAGGAAAAACAAAGAAAGTCCAGTTGCCTTTTGAAAAAGCACCTTTGGGACAACCATGACCTGGATGACTGAGAATCTCCATAGACGTTCATAAGGGAACCTTCCAGCTGGGGTTTTCTTTCAATGGCTTTTGATAATGACATAATTATATGTTCATAAACTGTGAGAAACTAATACATTTCCCACCTTCCTATTTTTAGGCAAATCATTCTGCTTTCCTTTTTTGATTCAAATATTCCATGATGCAGACTTTTAAAAAGTCATGCATTTTTTAACATAAATGCATAACTATAAGTATAATCTGTTTTTTTCCTCCCAGATAGGCATTTTTAATTGGGTAAGGATTAGTAGTAGCGTATGTTATGTGTTCTACTATGTAGTCTCCATAATTGAACATGGACAATTCAGTATAAACTCTGAAACTCATATAATTGTATTTTTTTTTATTTCATTTATGAGTGTTTACCAGCACTATATAAATATATATTTCAGAAAACAAGCAAACAAATTTTAATGTTTTGGCTTATTAGGTGTTTTCAGAAGTTCTTGGCAAGTATCTAAATGAAGCACTCATAATATGACAACATTAAGGAAATTGGAGTTATGGATTAGAAATTGCTTACAATACACTTGAAAAGATTAGAAAGAGTGTTGTTTTTATAATGGAAGTTCATCAAATCATATTAACTTTTTGTTGTGGAAAGAAAAAAGTAGTTCTGAGTTTTTGAAAGAAGAAAAAGAAAAGGTTATAAAAGGGAATATTGTCTTCTTTTTTTGGAGATGAGAGATTCATTTTTTCATTTGTCTAAGGGAACTAAAGTTTCACTTTAGTAGACCAAAGAATGACTGAAGAACAGATACTTCTGTACGCTGTCCCTGAGGCTTCTTTGTCTGATGTTGTTTTATCCTCAGAAAGTCTTTGGAGACAGTTTTGCAGCTCTGGTTTGAAGTCATGCCATCTCTTTTCCAAGAGAAATTTGTTTGTGACTTTCTGTGATAATGATGACTTTTGGGTACATCTAACTCAATCTGGTATTTTTCATATATATATTAAATTGCAACATTCCTCAGTCCCAATTAATAGGCCCCTTTGGGTTAGAAGATGTTGTACTCCAAAACATCTGGAATCACCACATTGGTATTACTTATCTTAAAACGCACGCACGCACGCACGTGCACACACACAAACACACACACACACACACACACACACACANGAGAGAGAGAGAGAGAGAGAGAGAGAGAGAGAGAGAGAGAGAGAGAGAGAGAGATGTCTCACTTGAGAGACATTGCTTTTCTTAAATGGTTGTTTTTTAATGTTAATTTTCAAAGCTGAAGTATTTGTATTATACTTTTTAAAACTTTATCATAATAAAGTTTAAATGTTGATACCTACACAAGTAGTTTGGATGCCATAGGTCTGCACAATAAAGGCAGGTTAAGTTTAAAAGAAAAATAAAACAGAAAGGAATCTGATGGCATTATTCATTAGTCATTGGTTAAGTTAGACTTATAATGGAGATGAAACAGCATCAACAAATGTTCATAAAGTTTGACACTTAGAATTGATAAGGTTTAGGCAAATGGTTTCGTCAAGGGAATTCAATTTTTCTCTGAAAATAGTTACTGCAGTTGTCTTTACAGAAAAACTGTTCTTCAAGTTCATCAACTATTACATCCCACATCCATGTATATATATTCTTTTGCTCCTAGAAAGGGGGAAGGGAATCCATCAAAAAGAATTTAATTACTCTCATTTGTATATATAACATGGCAATAGATAATATTTTTTTTACTCATTATTGTGAAATTCTTAATTTTCTTCCTCTTGCTATTTCAAATATTTACAGAAATATTTCCTTTTCTCTGATGTTAACAAGAATGATGTGCAATGCAAAATGTAAAAATGATGCTTAGAAATATTTATATTTCTTTGGAAAATGACTAAAATTAAACTTGCTATGGTATGTATTAAAACATTAAGCTAATCTAACATTCCTGATAGCAAGCTCTTTGAGGCAAGCACTTCATAAGATATTTGCTTATGAAACTTTGTAAAGTATTGTGTGCACTGTATATAAAAAACAAGTAATACTCTGAGTAGCCTGCCAGATTGCTACTGCACATTATTTATGTAGCCACTGGATGTCACTAATGATCCACACTAATTCCAAATTTTGGAATATTTCATACATTTGGCAAAGAGAGCACTTCCATGACCTTGAGGAATGAGGATGCTTACACTAACCAGTGTCAAAGTTGAGACTCAGATTTTTTGCATAGGTCTCAACTGCAAACAGCAATCTAATTCTTAAAGTTCTCCTAAACATGTTTCTTTCATTATTAGGATTTTATACCCACATATAATTTAAATGATCAAAGACCAAGATATTTTCAAACCATTAGCACTTGTAATAAAAACAAATTCAAAATATCACCCAAATCCCATAAATTGTTAAATGGAAACTAGAATAATACAGGCCTAGTATAAGAGGATAAATTGTAACAATGAGATTGATTTAGCTGTTGGCATACCACTGCAAATGTTGGCAGATGAAAAAAATGTTAGAAGTTCTTTAGTTAAAAATAGGTGGAAAATTTTACTCTCCAATAGAAAATGTACAATTCCCATAAGTACAGCTAGTGCTAAATCAGCTTATTTAATTCATATAATCTGAAACTGCTTCAGTCTGTCTATAAAATAGAAAGCAAGCCTCTTATCCATAAAATCCAAATAAAATATCAAGGCAAAATATCAGAAGCAAAATTCAGTTTGATTTGTACTATGGATAATGGATGAAGCAAAATTTACCTGGAGAGCTTGGTGAGAGGAAAGAAATTAAAATGGTTAGCATTTTAATGCAGTCCTACTCATTTTGTACTTTTAAAATCTACATGGAAATTTTAATGGTGTTACACACACTGAAAGCTGCACTTTTTCAATGTTGAAAATCAGAAATATTAGGAGAAGGCATTACATTAGGATAAATTGTTTGCTCAAACATGAATTATTATGAACAGTGCACAAAAATGCACTATAAGAAAAGTAAATGCAAAAGTGCACATTAAAAATAATTAAAATGCATATGATACACATATTTACTTGTATCATAATTGTAAATTTAATAAACTACTATATTAGGATTATAAAACCAATGTAGAAATAGCATGCAATTATGGCTGAAAAGCAAGTGATGACTATTATGATGAATATTCTCTCTTCCAATATCTAATAAGTTGCTTATTCTTCAACATTTTAATTATTTATCAAAACAGATATTGAGCACTAAGCATATTAGGTGTATAGGGTAATAAGACTGCAATAATCAAGAGCTGTAATGTATTTTATCAAATAGTAGGAAGAATGAACAACTCAAATTCCTTTCAGTTATACTCAATAAAAGGACACAAATGTGATAGCCTTACTTTCTGAATTATACATAAAAATAAATATTATTCAGTTCAGATATGGGTGTAAAATAGAAGATTTCACTTGAAATGTCTAAAAACTGTAATGCTTTTGGCTTTTGACAAAATTGGTTTCCTGATAGTCTGCCAATGACTGTACTCATATTCTTTTGTATGGGTTTTGTGTTGAATAAAAACATTGTAATCTTCTAATGTATATAAACGAATAACTGTAGATTAAAGATGGGAACTCTTATGATATATTCATACATAGATGTCAAGCATAATTTTGGAAACATTTTTCTTTATGTTTATAGTGTGGCTCGGACCAGTGGTTCTTGCCATCTTATATATATATTCATGATTTATATTTGTCCATTCACAAATTCATAGAATCATTCTGATATAGATTTTTCTTGTAAAACATCATCCCAATCACTTGAAATCTGTAGATCTGCTGCAGCTAAAATAATAAAAAAAACTTTTTCAGTTCCAATAATATTAGAGGGACTGTGTTAACCACATGCTTAGTTACTTTGCCATGAATATCAGTAGGACTTAAATGAGCTTAACTTTCAGAGGATTTGGTTTACTTCAAAATAGAATGGACAGATCATGAAGGCTGTTTTCATAGGGACTTTTAGGGAATTATTCACTATGTAGTGAGAATAGATTGAGTCTTTAAAGTACTTACAATTAGATTCTAATTAAAGGATTATGTTGGCTTGACTTCAGCATCCTATGTTAAAAGGATTTGTGTGTGTAGCTTTATCAGCAATATATTATTTACTAGCATTTTGCAGGCTGTTGGATAGCCTCCAATAACCTTATATGAAATCATATCTAAATAGAGCACAATCACATTCATCTAAGGATATCTATTTTCATTTAATAATGAATATCCTTCATCAAATCCAGAATCTTATCATTGATTGGGTCCAATTTAGTTGAAAGAAAACACTTTTTTATT
>NW_015387138.1:312655-313678 GCF_001527695.2 Protobothrops mucrosquamatus
CCCCGGGGCCACCCAGTCGGAGTCCAAACCCTCTCGGATCCGAGCGACTTTGTCATGCAGATATTGTGCAAATTCCTCAGCCTTCCCCGCCAGGGGGTCCCCGCCCCCCCTCAATTGAAGGAGGGAGCGGGTCACCCTGAAGAGGGAGGCCGGGCGATTATCTGATGACGCAATGAGGGTGGAGTAGTAATTAGACCTCGCCACCCTCATCGCCACTAGGTAGGATCTAACATGTATCCTTACCTGTGTTCGGTCGGATTCGGTTCGGGTAGCCCTCCAACTGCTCTCTAGGCGTCTTTTCCGGCGTTTCATCTCTCTCAGCCCCTCGGTAAACCAAGGGGCCAGTTGAGACCGACGCCGGGTCAGAGGCCGCAGCGGCACGACTCGATCCAGTGCTGCGGCTGCGGCCACATCCCAGGCCGCAGCCTGATGTTCCGCCGAGTCGTGACCTAGCTCCACAGGATATGGCCCAAGCTCCGTCAGAAACCCCTCTGGGTCCATCAGGCGCCTGGGACGGAACCATCTAGGCGGTTCCGTCTCCCTGCGGCGAGGGGCTGTGGTCCGGAAGTCCATCCTAAGGAGTGCGTGATCTGACCATGACAAGGGCTCTATGATAATCTCCCCCATTTCCAGATCACTCTGCCACTGGCCAGAGACAAAAATTAGATCCAGTGTATGTCCTCCCGTGTGAGTGGGTGCATGAACTAATTGGGTCAAGTCCATGGTCGTCATGGAGGCCAAGAACTCCCGAGCCACCGCTGACGTCTCGCCCGCCGATGGCAGGTTGAGATCCCCCATAACTATAAGTCTAGGGGTCTCAACCACCACCCCGGCTATCACGTCAGCCAGCTCAGGCAGGGCCGTTGACACATAGCAGGGAGCCAGGTATATTATCAACAGGCCCACTTGCACCCCATGCCCCCACTTCACAAGGAGGGACTCTACACCGTCTATCTGAGGCACAGTGGCCTCCCTTGGACGTAGGTTCTCCCTTATAATGACCGCTACCCCCCCGCCCCTACC
>NW_015387138.1:314186-342672 GCF_001527695.2 Protobothrops mucrosquamatus
CATCGGGGGGGGAAAGCCACCATCGCATCGGGCCGCCAGATCGCCATAGCCCCGGGTCTGACCGTCGAGCCGTCACCGCGCTGGGCCACCAGGCCGCTGCCGCGCCGGACCGGTGAGCTACCGCCGCGTCGGGCCACAGCTCGTCCTGGCCGCAGATCTTCCTGGCTGTGTCAGGGCGCAGATCTTCCAGGCCATTAGGTCCCCAGGCCGGGCTTCACTAGGCCTCACTAGGCCTCTCCATGCCTGGGCCGCCCTCCGTAGCTCCACCCTCCGCAGGCCGTCGAGTTGCCGCCACATCAGGCCGCCGCGTCGGGCCGCAGTTCTTCCTGGCCCCCAGGCCACCAGGCCGGGCTTCGCTAGGCCTCTCTAGGCCTCTCCGTGCCTGGGCCGCCCTCCACAGTCCTGCAGCTCCGCCCACCTCCGATCGCCGAGCCATCGCTACGCCGAGCTGCCACAACGGGCCGCAGCTCTTCTTAGCCGCTAGGCCCCAGGCTTCTCCGGGCCCCGCCAGGCCTCCGTTCTTCCCGGCCGCTGGGCCGCCAGGCTTCACCAGGCCTCGCTAGGCCCCTCCGCGCCTGGACCGCCCTCCGCGGCATCGCAGCTCCGTTCGCCGCCCCGCCCAGCCAAACCTGGTGGTCTCGCGGTCCGGCGCCCGTCCTCTTCGCTCTCTGTTAATTAAAATACACATCAGGATAAAAAGAAATGTAGCATTCTAGATGATACAGTATTTAGCAAAACTTACTTAGGTGCATATGGAACTGAATGAAAGCTTTCTACAAGTTTTGTGAAGACCATTTGTATTCTCATACATATCTATCACAGGTTTCTTTCTATGAGATGCCATAATTCACCAAAGTGAAACCTGTTACAGTACAAATGGACAGATTCTCAGCATCTGCAAGTATCCAAGCACTGTAGAGAAAAATGCATTTATTTTGGAAAAATGAGTGTGAGTGGATATATTCTTCCCATAAAGTACCTAAATATTGTAGGTCTTAAGGATCGTTGCATACAACAACCATTAATCAATATTGTATATAAGATGTGCAAAAACAGTATTAAGAAAATTGCTTATAAAAATAAAATTAATTTCTGAGGGTTTTTTTGCATTGCAAATATTTAGTTTTCAATGCCTGATTTAAAAAGAAAAAAGGTAAAGTGTTATTCAAGTTGAGTTTAACTCCTGGAGATGTGATGAATATATCAGTCTAATTTTCTTGGCAGAAAATAGAAGTGATTTTCCATTGCCTTGTCCAAAAAATGCTTTAAAAAAACCTTAGACTGGTATCTTTTAGAGATCTGCCTTTGCTAATCAAACCTGACCCAGCATAGTTTCTGAATCTTGTAAAAAAAGTAGGAATTCAAAACTGGTTTTAAGAAGAAACGATTATCCAGCGACCATATTTTCAAGGATTTACATATGTACTCCAAAGCTTTGTCGTTTTATATATAGCTTAGTTTTGGACAACATTACTTCAAGTCACTGTTGTACACACAAGAAGAAAAATTCTGTGCATAGCTTCTTTAGGAAGGGAACATTTTAAAGTATACAATTGTCATTTTGTTGTTTTTAAGTTACTCATTTACTACCAGTAGTTATTAGACACTGTGTTTCAAGGTGCATTGATCTTGAGCCAGTTTGGTGTAGTAATTAAGGGGCTGCATAGAAGCCAGGACACTGTGAGTTTTAGTCCTGCCTTAGGCATGAAGGCCAACTGGGTGACTTCGGGCTTGTCACTTTCTTTCAGCCCTACCCAATCACAGGTTTGTTTCTGTGGAAAAATAGAAGGAGGAACAAGTAATAAATATACTTGCCAGTTTGAGTTAGTATAAAATAATAAGGGAAAGATTTTTTAAAAATCTAATAAATAAATAAATCTAACTAATTCTAACTACAAATAATGCAGAGGCTGCTGCTGAATCAGAGATATAAGCCTCTTTGTCTTTGTTTCTCCATTGCAACCTTAAAAGTTTCTTTTTTTTCTCTGTATCTTCAATTTTAGAATCAATAAATAAAATCATAAGTCTGTGTCACCAGAATACAGATGAAAAAATTCATTTGAATTCTTATTGCAAATAATAAAAAAAATATTATGCAAATAGCAATAAAATATAATGCAATATATGCAATCAAATAATCACAAGTCAAATATGCTTGAATGGAAAGTTAGCATTCATAAAATGTTTGAAATGAGAGTTAGCTAATCATATTTTATAGATTTTGCCATATATTTGTACAAATCATTTAATCATTAAATTTAATGGAACTGTGTATTTGCTATATACCATTTGTTATTTTACTTCTGTTTTCCCTATTTTGAGACACTGATCCTCAAAATGTAAGGTTAGTTCATGACTACCTGAGAGGTCAGGCAGTGGAAGACACTGCCACATTAAGTGATGGGTTTTTCTTTGATTGAAGTCTTCAAATAAAGAATGGTCATTTTTCAGAGACAATATAGTGGCTATTACATTGAGCAGGATATTGAACGACATGACCAGCCAAGAGCTTTCCAACTTTTTAATTCTCTAATTCACATGACTCTGATCTAGAGTTTGGTAGACATCAAAGCAGATTATTTGTAGTTAAGCATGGTCAAACATTAACACAAGATAGCAATGCTGATAACACAATAATATTGGCCATTAAAAGCAACGTTTTGAAAGATGTTAATCTATACAACAGTATTTAATAAAATTGTTTTTAAAAAATATTACGTTGAATCTGAACTGCCAATCGATAAGAGATGCAGTGAAAATAGAAGAAATGTCTAGAAGCAAAATTTGTATGTAATGCAATAGATGGCACTCCATATAGTGAATGGGGCAAATGTAAATGTGTCAGCTACAAATGTATATGTGTAATTTAGCCAGGAATCTAATGCACCTCAGCATTTTGCATGCACTCCCATTCTCTAAAAGCAGTTACCGATCTTATATGTTATTGGGTCTAGGACCTTTAGGATCCCACCATTGGCCATGCCTCCTTCGTCTTTTTCATCTCAGCCCATTTCCAGCAGGTTTCCTTCCCCTCTGGCCCTCCCCTGTCCATTTCCCCTGGCCAATGCCCCCTGGTCCTCTGCCCCTGCCCCTTCAGCCCAATCTGTTTGCCCAGACACCCTTTTTCCTGGCCCTTTGGCTGCATGGGACAAATAGCCCCCAGCCAATCAGGTGGCAGACAGAAGCAATGGTGCTGCGGGGGCAGTGTGTGATTGCCAATAGGCGATTGCAGGGGCTGATGGCATGCAGCTTCCGGCATTGCTGGTGTGTGTGTGGGAGGGCGGCAGCCAAACTGCTCATTCAGTGTCAGGTCAGAGTCTAAGCATAGAGGCAACGGAGGAAAGGGTGGACTAAAAGGAAAGCTGCTTCTTTGCAGGTTTTTTTAAGCTATCAGAGGCTCTGTGCAAGTGGACAACAGTGGGCGAGGGCTTCCCATTTTGACCCCTCCCCTCTGTCATTGCCTCTGCACCTGGACAGTCCATTTGGCTGCTGTTCTGGCCACAATGCCAGAAGCTGCATGACACCACTGTTCATCTGCTGTGCCCCCAACCTCAAAGCCTCTCTCTTTCCCTTCCTTTGAAACAAACAAACAATGGCCCACCCTCAAATCCTCCTGTTTCTCCTTTTGAATTAAAATGAAAGAAAATCAATTTATTTTGTGGTCTTTTTAAAAGAGCAAAACGAGGCAAAAAATAAAAATCTCCCAGTCCTCCCTTAAGAGCTGACCAAGACACCAGTGGACCTGCCAGCCAGGCTGTGCTCTTCCCTGTCATTCTCATGAATGTTTCTTTTGAAGCTTGGTCAGGGGGGTTATTGGTTTTTATCCCTCCCCTTGTCTGCTGGGTGGTTGCAGCAGGTTTTGGTCATTTCTCTCATGCTGGGAAGTTACCCACAAAGTGCATTTGGATCCCACTCTGGTTGCTGAGCTTGCTTAAACCCTTTTCTTCCTCCTCCTCCTCCTCCTCCTCCTCCTCCTCCTCCTCCTCCTTACTGGAGCCCCCCTTTGTCTGCAGCAGTGGGGCAGGAAGACCTCTGAAGATGGGGATCTGCTGTCTGTGGAATAGGGCAGGGTTACTCTGCTCCCTGTCAATCATGTTTGATTTCCTTTTCTCACCCCTCCTCCCTCCCTCCCTCCCTTCCTCCCATGCTTGTCCCCGAGCCTCTCATGCCACCCAAGAGCTGTTTTAATGTTAGGGAATATTTGGGGGGGTAATCAACTGGCACCCCAATGAGCACCTTATGCTCCTGCAGCCCATCTCCATTCACCTGCAGTGCCCTCCCTATAGCCCCTGTGATCACCTATTGGCAATCACATGCTGCTCCTACAGCACTTTTGCTTCTGCCTGCCACCAATTGGCCAGGGGCTGTCCCATGCAGCCAAAGGGTGGGGATAAAGGATGCCTGTGCGAATGGGCTGGGCCGAAGGGTGAGTGGTGGAGGGCCAGTGGCTCATTGGTCAGGAGATGGCCAGTGGAGGAGGAAAGCTATCTGTAAATGAGCTGAGGTAGGTGCTGGAGGTGAAGGAGGCACGGCCAATGGTGGGAGCCTACATGTCTCATTGTGATTGTTATTTGAGTACTTAAGTATCTTTTTTATTAATGTTTTATTGATTTTCTAATTTTACATTTTACTTAAAAAGCAGCGTGGCGGCTGGGTTAATCAAAAATTCAATAACATACAAACATCTTTAGTGCAAATCTCAAACTACCACATTAAATATTTCCTCTCTTTTCCCCTTAGTATTTACTGTGTCATATTTAAACTAATACAATTCTTATTATATCAAGTAAGTAAAAATAACATTCTTACATTTATCAGTAATTTTTAGCTTATACATATGCTGATTATTTTAACATTCAGTCTTTATAGACAATCAATATCCTAATTAGTTTTTCCCAATTTTTAGTTTCCCATTAATATTTAAATTTAACATTTGATATGTGTAATTTCCAAGTTTTAAGTGACCAAAGTTCCCTTTATCACAATTCATCACAAAGTCTAGTATTCAAAATACACATCTTGTCTATTTGAGTATATTCTATTTTAATCCTTACTAATGAGTCAAAACCCCAATTTTCTTCAACCTTATTCTAGCTTTCTTTCTTTTCCAACTTGCCTTCCATATCTGTGCTTTTAAGTCATCAAATAATACTCCATCTGTTATTATATATGTTGTTTAAGATAAAAAAAGCCATCCAGTCTCCATTTTTTTTGGAAGGGCTAACCAACCGTTTCTCTATTTTTCCATCTTGTCCTGAAATGTTTATCTTGTCCTGAAATGTTTATCTTCCCTTCAGTCTGTTTTTCTTCTTGATCCTCAGGTTTCTTTTGGTTTATATAAAAAGTCTTTTCCATTTTCAATATTGGCAGTCCCTTTTCTGAGTTTTCCATTAACTGTGTTTGTTGATCAGTTGAATCTTCTATCGTAATATTTAATTGTTCTTCTATTATATTCTGTGTAGTTGTTTCTTTAGTTGTAATCAAAGTTTGAGTTCATATATCCAGGCTGACATCTTGTTGTTTTCTGCAGCTTCTTATTTCATCAGTAGCTGTAAGAATAGTTTCGTAAATTGCTTTCAACATAAAAAGAATCTGTTCCTGATCTTCTTCCATGTTCTCTTAGTGGTGTATTAAATTAAAAGCTTTACAATCAGAGAATGAAAATAATTTTGTCTTTGAGTATAAAACACAGCTGGGCTTCTCACAGCTGATATCTGCCAAGGTTGCAAAGGTCTTATCTATAGTCTGGGCTTCAAGCCAAGTCTCTTTTAGCCCATAACAAGTTGTAGTATCAGGTTTAGCCACAAGATGTTGCCCACACCATTTAAAATTTTTGTTTTTTTAAGTCCAAAATTTTTATAATCCTTTCTCAATTTTGCTTCTTTTTTAAGTAAAAAAACCAAATCTTCAATAAGAATAAGAAATCTTTTAGTCCTCAAATTTTAAAAAGATAAAAATCCAGTTAGAATCAAGTTATTTTTTCAGTGTTTTAAAACTCCCCTGGATAGTTAGTCGCTGCTGTTTTTAGAGGGTGGGATAGAATTTTCCTTCCCTCTCTCCACAAGAGGGAAATACTTTGGGCAGCTTATACAGGTGGAAAAAATAATTAGGATTGAAGAGAGGTTCAGATCTTACCCAGTCTCATCCGCGCTGCTTTGTAGGTGCCTGGTGGTAAATTTGACTTCGGCTGTCTGCAGCCTAGTGATGAGCCATATTTCTATGGCCAGTCTTTCGTCTGCCAGTTTGGAGGGCTGCCATGAATCAAGCAGAAGGGCTACCGCCTTCCTGCAATCAAGCAGGGATCCCCTCCTTGCTTCTCGCCCCTACAGGGTGACTTTCGACCTTTTCCAGGGTCCCCCAGTGATGCAAAATCGGATGTGGAAGATGGAGCTCGCTTTCCAAGCATCCATGGTGGCCGCGTCGGCAAACCAGAAGATCTGAGTACTTAACTATCTTTTATTGACCTAATCACTCTTATTCACATTAGCTTTTTCACTTTTTAAGAAACTCCTATAGGTTTGTAAGGTGTCACACTGTCATAATTTTATATCTAGGAATATAAAACCCACTGGATAAAACCTTGAAATCAGCATGAAAGTACCCATACCAGTATGTAACTACACATACCAGTATGTAAGTACACATCCTTTATTGTACAACAAGGGTGTCAAACTCGCAACGTCACGTGATGTGTCACGACGTATCATGACTTTTTTTCCATTGCCGGCAATGGGGTGGGCACGGTTTCGCCATGATGCATCCAGCCCGTGGGCCGGCAGTTTGACACTCCTGTTGTACAATATTAATAGAAATTGTGTCCCATAGCAAATATGGATCTTGCATTTCAATGCTTACTACTTATTTGGCATGATCAAACCTAACAACAAAGAGATATAATCCTTGAAAATATTTCATAATGAGAATCTCATTTTATCAGGAATCTGCAGTTGCCAAGAAGTTTCATAGTAGCCATGCATTTATATTTCTCCTGATGTGTGTCAAGGCAAAAAACTTAGAGAACTGCATTGTTTTGAAAATTTGACAACAGTGTGTTTTTTATAACTAGCTTTCATTAAAATTACAACAACAAAGTATCATAGGCTATGTGAAATTGTAAGGATGCATATGATTTCACAGATAAATGTTTAGTCACTAAATTGTGTTGCATTTGTCAGGTTTGCTAAAAGAGTTCATTTTGAAACTTGTCATACATTTTCAAGACTAGGAAATATCTGCACCTTTTGCATTTTTTCAGAATAACAACACCATAAGTCTCGAGACTGTTTTCCTTTTCTTTTTTTTTACAAGACTGCAGTTCTATCTTCTTTAAATCATGAAAATAATAAAGTGTTCAGTAACAGAGCAGATGAATCCATTGTCAGCAGAAATTATTCTCTTGCTACCTACTTGGGTAATGAAACATCTGAAAACAAACAACCAAGCCCAAAGAGCACCTAGAATTCACAGACTGTTAAATGGTTGTGATGTTAGCAAAGAACCATGGAGAGGGAAATATATGACCAATGTTGTATCAGTCACCAGTGCAAAGCAACAATTTATTAGATAAGCAGCAATGACATGGATTGAAACTTATTCTTTAATGTCATGATTGTCAACGTGAATCAAGTCAAACTCTGTTCCTAATCTGTTGCTTTTACATTCATTATATAAAATTTTTATACCTCAGTTCTTCTTTGTCTCTTACTAAGACTAAGAAACCAGTTTGAAGGTTCCTAGTTAGAGCCAACTCTAATTGGCTCCTGAGATGGAAATTCAACAGACAGGGCAAACCTTCATGAGCATATCACCAGGTCATCAATATGTCATATCAAAGCCACTGTGGAAAAGAACACACTAATCTCATCCAGATTTATCCCTACTCTGGGATAAATTGTCAGTCTAATGCTAATAAGCACAATGACTTTACATTAATTACATGGATAAATGTTACAGATGGAACTGCATCTCACTTGTCCTGAATGGTATATCCAGCTGTAATATATATCAGACATTTCTATATTGTTAAATTTTGTTTAGTTGAGGGGAAAAAGAGAAAGTTTGCTTGTAAATAACTAGGGATTTCACAATAAAATAAAAATGATCAGCAAATCTAGAAGTGCAATAACTGAATACTTGTTAAAGTTAGTAAAGAAGATTCAAAGAGGAAATATTTTCTCCTTAACTATGAGGCATTCAATTACCTATTTTAATAGTTGTAGCTTACGGGGTTTTTATTCACTTGATGGTTGATTTATCTATTTATTTTTTTATTATCATTGATTCACAACAACAGAAACTATTATTTAGGAAGCAACTGCATTAGTTCAGCAAATAACTGAAAAGGTTCTTTTGACCTGATGCCATTATGGTCCTTCTACTTACCCTTTCAGATGAACATTGCTCTTTATTAAGGTGACATTTGACACTCTAGGTCAGCTAAGAATGCAGTAGAGAATTTTATAAAACACTGCTACTATATCTAAAACACTATTAGTTATATCAGCTTAAAATTCAAAATAGATTGTATAAACTCTCCAGGTTTACCATTGCAATTGCTACATAATATAACAGTTGCTATATGAACATAAGATTAGGCCATCATTGGCCTTCCTTCTGAGAAAGAAGACATCATGGGAATATTTGGGAACCTCATTTGCACCTCAGTGAAGAAAAAAGTAAGATTGTCTTTTAAGTTTTAACATATTAACATTTAGATTGAATATAGCTGCCCATTCCAATGTATTTTGGGTGGATACAAAATAAAATGTTAATTAAAAATTTAATTAAAACAATTAAAAATATAAAACAAAACAACAAACTAAAAGTTACCATTAAAACACATTATTTCCAGACCTGGATCCAAGGATAAATATTGATGGCTTTTTGGAACCCCAGGAAAGAGGGTACCATCCATATCTTTGGAGAAGATGTTCCCAAGATTGGCCATGACAGAGAAGGTGTGTTTCTCTGTAATATGACAATCTTTAATAAAAAGGACCTGGACCACACCCATTCTGCTCCTTTGGTAAGCATGTCCTGTACTGTGAAGTATTGTATAGGTAAAAACCAGCACTTTGAATTGCACCCTGAAGCCTACTGGCAGCCAATGCAGCTTGTGTCGGAGTGGTGACACAAGGGCATGGTGAAAATTGCCTGTTTTACTGGCATTGCTGCATTTTGAACCAGCTGTAGTTTCTGGTGGTCTTTAAGGGTAATTTCATGAAGTGCATTTCAGAAGTCCAACTTGAGATGATCAGAGTATGAAGGTCTATTTGTAAGGCCTCTTGGTTGAGAAAAGGGTTCAATTTTTCTACTATAGAGAGAAGGGCACAAATCTTAAATTTTGTGAATCCAAAAAAAGGTTAACTTCTCAAATAAATATAGATGTTCAGAAATTTTTAGATAAACACCATTGATTGCTGTCAGGCAGTTACTGAATCTTATTTATCACTTGTATTTAAATAAACAAACAGTAAGAAAATATTTCTGAGAATACGCACCTTGAAAGGTAATTGCAGTTTTGAAAATGAAGATGAACAAACATTTCTGTGATAACATGTGAGGAAGGAAATCCATGTGAGGAGGAGGCAAGAATTGTGTTATCAGAATTTGAATCTGACCTTTATACACAGACAAAAGTTGAAATTACTTGTGTTTTCATTATTTTCAGAGTTCTTTCTAGCTATACTGTAATAATGTCTATATGTATCATGCGTAAAAGAGGTAAAAGTGTTTCCAATGATATGTTCTGGTTGGATTCATTTGTTGTATAATTTATAATGTTATACATTAAAAAAGTAATAATCATTGGGAGTCATGTTTTAATTTAAAAATCAAAAGAATAATATTAGAGTGATAATTATATTAAAATAATTTTAAAAAATCACAACCCAGGATGCCCACTTGGAATACACAGGGTATTTCCATATCTACATTATTATTTTAAAAGGATCAGAGGATGGATGGAGAACTCTAGAACTGAATATTAGGACATTCCCTCCAATCTTATAATTTATAATGAAATGTATAAATTACATTTTTCTGTACACCTCTGTTAACAAAATAGAATTATATTGTCCAACAACAGTAAACCTACAGGTTTCTAGTCATAGAACAAGTCTATGGTGTTTGAACAAGTCTAATGAAACTCAAAATATCAGCTGGATTTATTTAATTAGAATTGAAAGTTGATTGGTTACAATTTCTAAGTGTAAACAAGATAAATAACCGGGGGAGAGGAATATTATAAATCCACTGGTGAATCAACAAGATCTCCAACCTATTCTCTGCTATATGCACAGTTAATAAGTTTTACTCCTTTCACTTTCTGGTAGCAGAATTCTTGAATTAATACTATATGATTTTGTTTGGCTTCAATTTTATCCTTTTATCTTTTGTAGTGACTTAGCATAGCTTATTTAATTCCTAAGAACAATATACAGAGACCATGTATATGTATGAACTGATAGATATGCACTTATTACCAATTGCATGTTGGACACAAACTACAGGATTAGTTTGATCAATAAAATCCTAAAATATGAGGACCTCATTATTTGAGGAATTGCATTGCCTATTTTGGCTACTTCACTCAACAGACCCTTTTGAAGATGTTTCCAATTCCTAACTGTCTAGGACATCGTGAAAACTCTTCATGTGTGGGTCCCAGACTATAAAATGCTCTCTGCAGGAAGGTATGTTCAGCCTCCACCTTTTTGCCATTTAAGAAAAAGACAAAATCTCATCTCCTTTCCCAAGTTTTAAGTATTTATTAATTTTAATGATACTCTTTTTACTGTCATGTTTTATATTTTGCATTTTGTTTTCATTACTTTAAGATGCCTTGGGTGCTTATGTAGGCAGAAAGGTGGGGGAAACAAACTTATTATTTTTTTTAAAAATAATTATCTCTGTGTTTTCTTTCCTGAAATTTTTCCATAAAAATTGCATCATTAAAAAATTCTTTCCCCAGCATCTCCTATGGCCAATATGCAGCACCACAAACAGATGTACTTCAGGCAACTTTTTATAATGTGCAACGCATAACTGGTAGGGCTAGTTCTTCAAAACCTAGTTTAAAGTATTTTTACAATGATTGTTTGTCTTGGGTATTCATCTAGTGCTAATTAAGCTAATGAATGTCTTCCTTGAAATGCAATCAATTCCCCTGTTCTTTGGAGAATAGTATTTCCAACCCACACTTTCTTTTTCCAGTGGCTTTAACACTGACACCTCTCTCTGTCCCTTTCCTCTATTAACTTTTCTTTTGACCTCTATTTCTTTTCCAGATTTTGACACCACTCTCAATTTCCTTCTCTTCTTGGCTAGCCTCCAATTTAAAGAAAATCTGCAGAATCACTTTCTAGGAAATCTTTGCTCTTAGTTATAATCTTCTGTCCTACATACAGTCTAATCATGGTCATGCAAATATCCCTGCTACAGTATTAGATTGATTTAGCCTATTCTAATAAATTCTAATTCTAATAAATCTACCTGGGAATGCTTGCTTTAAAATATTACAGAACTCCAAACACAGCAGAACTAACTTCCTAAAATGTTTAATGGGTTTCTAAAGATTATATCTGATCTTTGTAAAACAATACTGTTTAGTACTCTTATGAAATATTATTCATGTCTAAATCATCAGGGTCAAGCCAAGTTGATAAGAAAATAAGTGAGCATGTAATATTTGTGGCATAGGTCTTGTTGGAAAATACAGACCTTATTAGTGCAATGCTTCTAAAAGGGGGCCCATTGTGGTTCATATCATAAAAGTGGTTTTAATGTTTTGTAGCCATAATTGTGTTGTGTATGGATAGTAATTTGAAGGTTTTCATATTCCCCTCCAGTTTACACAGTCACAACATTCTCTATGCTTTGGGCAGAAGAAACACTAATTTCAGTTGATGAAATCTGTCCCCTAAAATGCTTTATTGTATCCTCAAAATTAGAAACAATGTTTTATACTGAAGAATGTTAATTTAATATACTAATTAAATTAATTAATATGCCTTGATTCAATGGAAAAAGTTGTTTATTTCTGAAAGCTAATTTTAAGCTACTAAAATGAATGCAAACTTTGTATTTTGCACTTAACTTGAAGTGTATATTTAAAACAAACAAACAAACAAGACTACCTTTTACAAATTTTTCCTGTTTTGTTCTGATGGAAGGATGGGGGTCACTGTGGGGTTGCATTCTCTCTCAGCCTAATACTTGCTTGCAGTATCGAACGAGAAGCTGCTATTTACTTGTCAAATTACTCAGGGAAAGAGATTGACTCCCTGTGGTCTAATTTTCTTCCAGCATTTCAGGAAGAATAATAAAAAAGAACAAAAAAATTCTCTTACCCACTTCTGTTTTTTTTCTGTCCTGGCACAATTCCAGACTGATAAACTCACAAAATCTCCTACCACCATTAGCCTCATTTGTACTACAGATAAAATGTTCTCTGCTACTAAAGATCGACCCACATTCACATTAAACAATGGAATCAAAAATTTGGAGTAATAAATTTACTTTTTTATTTTATGACTTTATTTAAGTAATAAATAAATCCATATGTATTTATATTTACAAAAAACACCCAACTGCTTTATATTATTTTTTCACTTTAAAAGGTTTCCCTAAATAAATTTCAGCTTTAAAATTATTTTTCCAAAATGAAACCACAATTGAAAAGTTTCAAGTCCTTCTCTTTTAAAATTGTTGGAAGCATTTTACACATCATTATTAATGAAATAGATGAAGTCAAAGTCAGAGTCATATGACAGAAATTTTAGAATAGGAAGTAAACATTAAGATAGGCATGGATCTTATAAGTAAAAATCAGTGAAAGTGGATTCAGAGAGTGATTATATGGGCATCAAAATGGAGCTAGTGGGGAAAACGTTTTCAGTCAAGCAGAAAGTAATATTTCACTAGGGATATTAATGCACACTCTGAGGTACTAGATTTTCTGCTGGGGCCCTTTGGAGAACAGTTAAAAACTCTAATGCCACTTTTAAAAGTGAGCAGCAATCTGCTCTTAAGTTCCTACTTTTTCAGTTACCATAAATATTATTTTGTTCCAGGACAGAAAATTTTTGTGAAGGTTTAGGAATATTATTCCTTCCCTGAGCCTGTTTGGCTTCAAACATTCCAATAGTATAGAGGGATTTTGTTTATTGGAAATACATGGAAAATGCTACATATTTCAATTTAATATTTTACAGAAGAAGAAATTAAAATATTTTTTCCTGTAGATATTATGTTGGCTTTTTCCACAAAGGCATGTAAATAAAATAATTGAGCAAACTGAATTGTATATAATAGTACCTTTGGAGGACAATTATATCTTTTAAGTTTATTTGCTATTGCAAAATTTGTGATGCAAGTATGAATTGAATTGTTCATTTAGAATAAATATTATACAACAATTAAGACAAATATTCGTGTAGCAGCTAATCAGATGCATAGAAATTTGTTTGATAATAATTTCAGAATTTGCAAAGGCTCAGAAAGGGTCATTCTATTCGACTGTATCCCAAATTTATCCCAGATAAATTTCTGTTCATCGTACAACTCTTGCTCAAATTAGAATCTCCAGAGTTTCAAAATGATTGAATATCTCAAAATATTAGTATTTGAATTACTTAATATTTGTTTTAAACAGAAAGTATGTTGTATTGTGTCATTTAACCTCTTAGTTTAGTTTAATCTTTCTAATTCTACCACTGTATTTCTTTCAGATAAATGCAACAGGACGGCTACTGCTATTCGCTCATTCTTTTTTCTGAATGTGAAAACCTGTTGGTTTAGTTATCAAACTAGAGGTCAATGCAGCCCTTAAACTCATGCCATAGCCAATAGCTGAAGCATAAATATTCACAAACTTTGTGTGATCTGCTAAGGAATAGCTCAGTCCAAGGTAAAAGGATTAGGCAATTAATTAATTAATTAATTAATTAATATGTTAATCGCAATTAGTCAAATGATAAAATAAATGTCCTAATTGCTAATCAACAGTAAAGCAGCAGTTAATGTTCACTGCTCTGAAGGAAGCAGGGATATACTAGTGTCCTAAGGGGGGTGTTAATGGTATTGACATTGTAATTAACAAGTTTTGTATATATCATGATTTCTCCCTGTTAAACTAAACTGATGTATTGATACTATTAAACTGAAAAACACAAAAAGCCTGATTATTGGTTTCTGGTGGGAAAGTTGCCTGATTTATGACAGGTTCTATATTTTAAAAAGAAACAAATTCATTATTTTATGTTATCTAAGACCATCTAATACTGAATAATCAGCTATTTAATTATGTATCATTTGAAATAATACTACTATTTTCTTGCTGTTGAAAGAAAAATCTTCATCAGGGTCCAATCCAAGCCGGGAATAAACAACATGGAGACTGTTTTAGAAAGAAGGTTGTAGTTTACTGGAGAGGAGAGCCAGACAGAAAGATGGCTCTGGAAAAGACTGACCACATGGAGCAGAGCGGTGGGCTTTTATACCTTCTGTGGCTCTTGAGGTTGTTTCCTGTTCCTGCTTGAGGCTTTGTATTTCCTGTGTCATGTACTCTGACCTGAGTCTGAGTGTGTCCTTTTGGTATTGGTGGGTTAATCTTATTATGTCTTTTGTCCTTAGAATTTGGGTGGGGGTATGTAGATTTTAGGTGTCTTTGTCTTCCTGGCTCCAACCTTCCTGAATGGATTATTGAATTTGCATTTCTAAAAACTGGCCTCTGCCTAGGGGATGTGGCTGATTTCTGGGGACTGGTTTCTGTCTTTTTTAAGATATTCTCCATTATTCCTTTTTAATATTTCCCAAAATATTTCTTTCTCTGGATTCTTCCCACACTGCATTACATTTACATAATTAAAAATCATATCAATATACACATCACTTCTTCACTTAGTAAGTAAAAACCAGACAGGTAGTGAATAATTTCTGCTTAATGAACAATGCCATAATTAGGGAGTTCTGGGAAAGTACAATTCAGACTGCATCACTATGCATCATCATTTAGCTCAGGGGTCCTCAACCTTGGCAACTTTAAGACTTGGGGACCTCAAGTCCCCTCAAGTCTTAAAGTTGACAAGGTTGAGGACCCCTGATTTAGCTGATGATCTAGATGTCCATTCCAGAGTCTAGGATCCTTTGACTCCTATTCTTGGCTACACCTCCTTCACCTCAAGCCTAGCGCCTCTGCCCATTTGCCTGTACCATTCCTCCTTGGCTGGGCTGCTCCTGCCCATTCTCCCTGGCCCTCTGCCTCATGCCCTTCGGCTCAGCCCATTCACCGAGGCTCCCTTTGTCTCAGGCTTTTGGCCACATGGGACAGTTAGCCACCAGCCAATCAGATGGGTGGCAGGCAGCAGCCCTGTTGCTCTTAGGGGGCAGCATGTGTTGGACAATTGCAGGGGTTATGTGGTGAGGCAGCAGGCAAACGGCAGGGCCAGTGCAGCTTATCAATTGCAGGAGGGGAGGAGAAGCCTGGCATAGGACAGGAAGGAAGGGGGGAAGCCTAGCATGGGCTAGCAGGCCAACTCCCCATTCAGTGTGAGGCTGGAGTTCAGAAGCAGAAGTAATGGAGAGAAGAGTAGAAGAAGAAAAAGTAAGCCAGTCCTCTCCAGGGTTTTTTTTTAAGCTGCCAGAGGCTCCTGGGAGAGAGGACAACAGGCAGGCAGCAGTGGGCGGGGGCTTCCCATTTTGATTCCTCCTGCCTGTTGTTGCCTCTGCATCTGGACTCCAGTCTGACAGGCTTCTGCATGGCTCTCAGTTCACCTCTCCCTTCCCCCCCCCCGTTCCCCTCCATTCAACCAGTCTAGGTTCAGTCCCCCTTCCTCCTAGCCAATGTCTGATCCTTGGTTCCCTGAAGGACCCCTACAATGCAGGGGCTCCACTGGAAGAAACATATCTAATTGATTTTTGCTTTCTCCAAGTTTGCTCTCCCTCCACTCCCAGTGATCGATCACCTTGCGCCTTCTGCCTAGAGGAAGTAAATGGGAGGCGGGTTTGCAGGTGTGTGTGTGTGTGTGTGTGTGTGCGCGCGCGCGCATCCGTATATGCAAAAGAGCTGTAACACATTCTGCAACGGGGGGTGGGGTTGAAAGAATCTCCGTACTCTATTCACACACATACAGAGGTAATGCTATGTAAACATTGCATTGGTTTAACACACTTAGGCACACACAACATGTCCCCCCCCCAATTTCCATTCTTTGTCTGGAATGCAACTGGCCACAACACCCATCAGGCCTGGCTTCTCCACCCTCTCCAAACTGTTTTCCAATGTTTCTCAATCTTGGGAAGGGAGGGAGGGAGGGAGGGAGGAAGGAAGGAAGGAAGGAAGGAAGGAAGGAAGGAAGGAAGGAAGGAAGGAAGGAAGGAAGGAAGGAAGGAGAGGGTGAGAGAAACAAAACAAGATTATGACATACACTTGAAAGGAGATCAAGAAGTCTGTAATTGGGGTGTTTGTCTGGCAAGAACGAAGAATGCTTATTCACAGGAATATGCATGTGTAAAGTTTGTAACAATTCTGGGTTAAAAAGCTGATAAAAGTAACAAAAGACTTAGGCATCTTGCAAGCTCAGCTAAAAGTTAGGAATAGAGATGGCCTGGAGTAAATATAATGTGTATTAGATAATTCCTGAAGCATTCATATGCCAAGGGGCTTATGAATGGGAGGGTTACAGATCAATAGAACAATTGTTAGATCATTATTGAAATGTTTATTACATGATATTTCTTATATATCCTGCCTTTACTTTAGTGAAAATGCATAGAGCTTTCTTAATTCTGTGGTTCGAGATTCCTTGGCATTTTGGCCACAATCCCTTTTCTTGGAGCGCTTCACTAAAAGAAGAGAAAATCTGCACCTCTTGTCTGGTGTTCTTCATTGCCTCAGCAAACTGCAAGAAGCTCCCATCATAGCTTCCCTTGTCTTTCTCATTCTTTTCCTCCCCAATGTTTATGCTTGCCTCTATGTTTTCCCTCCTCACTGCCCCTCTTGCAGCCTTTTGTGATCCCCCCTTTTTTCAGTCTCTTTTATTTTCCTTTTGACCAAAGCCTATATGTCAAGATCCAGCTGCTGCCCAAGGTCCCACGCAGCACCCCAGATATCTCTGCCACAAGACACCACACCCAGGCCCTCAGCTTTCCTTCCTTCCTTCCTTCCTTCCTTCCTTCCTTCCTTCCTTCCTTCCTTCCTTCCTTCCTTCCTTCCTTCCTTCCTTCCCACTCTTCCTTCCTCTCTGCCTCCCTTCCCAAGATTGAGAAACACTGGAAAAACATTTGGAGAGGGTGGAGAAGCCAGCCCGATGGGTGTTGTGACCAGGCGGGAGGGGTCTAAATAGAAAGCCCATTGCCTGTCTCTTGCCCTCTCTGCCCGGAGTCTCTGGCAGCTTAAAAAAAAAAGCCTGGAGAGCACCGGCTTCCTCTTTTTTCTTCCAACCTCCCCTCCATTGCCTCTACTCCTGGACTACAGCCTCAAACTGAACGGGGAGATGGCCTGCTACTCCACGCTAGGCTTTCCCCCATTCTTCCTGCTCTACACCAAGTTTCTCTCCCCCCCCCCGCAATCAGAGAATCCACAACAGCCCTGCAGTTCGCCTGCTGCCTCACAACACATCCCCTGTGATCGCCTATCGCACGCTGCCACCCTGAGAGCAATAGGGCTGCTGCCCACCACCCATCTGATTGGCTGGCGACTAACTGTCTCATGTGTCCAAAAGCCCAGGACAAAGAAGGCCTTGGTGAATGGGCCAGGTTGAAGGACACGAGGTGGAGGGCCAGGGGCCCATTGGCCAGGGAGAATGGCTGGAGGCAGCCCAGCCAAGGAGGAACACTGCAGGCAAATGGGCAGAGGTGCTAGGCTCGAGGTGAAGGAGGTGCGGCCAAGGGTTGGAGCCTAAATATTCCATTCCACCATTCCATTATCCAATTATGTGGATAATATAAACATAGCACTGCCCATGTAGAATGTTTAAGTTGTAATATTTTCACATCGTATCAACAAGGTAGGAATCTTTGCCATCTTTAATGGCAATTCCCAATTAATCTCTTTGATTAAGTGTTTGTAAAATTATAAAATTGTTCTTCCCTTAGAAAATTTCTAAGGCATCAAAATTTATTTGATTCCTGTTTTAGCATATTGGTTACAATACACTGCAATACATTTTTAAGTTGAAAGAGTAATATTTAAAAGTATGAGAATTTGTAATGCTGAAAAAAATTCATAGAATAACAAAAAGTCTTAAAATCTTTGTAGTAAAGTATATCTGTAGCCAATATTTCTAGGTTTATAATTTTTCTATTTTCCCTTAGCTTTTCTTTCTTTCTTTTTTTGAACTACTATTTAACTCAGTATTTTTTTTAAATGTTGATGCCATATGTAATTTCCTATATAACACCTTCAAACACAATAAACAAACTTAAAGACCATGGTACCACTGAGAACATGTTGAATGATTTCATAGTACTTGCTTATTATTTATGTAGAGTATTATGAATACAATAACAGAGTTTACAGATTGAAAAAAATCAGAATATAACTCAATTGTTCAGTAAAGTAATAATCTGTACAATTTTGGAAAAATGAATGTACATATTTCCACCAGAATTCAACTTCTGGTGACTGCAAATAATAACAATAATACTGGTAGCATTTAAAAGATTTGTTCACTAAAATATAATGGTTCAGATAAAGATATCTTCAAATATTAGCTGGATCTAGTCCCCTCCATGTCTTTTCTTAACTTCCTTAACTTCCTTCCTAAGAAGAAATATGAAAAAATGATATAGTTTAATTGAAACCTAAGTTCATTACGTTTTGAGCTGTTTTATGTTAGAATGACTGGATATCAACTGAACCAATAAAAAAAGCATAAATATGCTTTAAATGAACATGATGATAAAGAAACTCTTCAAATATGTTAATGTTTGAATTGATTTAAAATAACTGCCAGTTCTATGCCATTTCAGTGTTTGAGTGCAAAATGAAAGAAGATTCTTTTCTATAGCTTAAAGTATGTAACCAAAACAGCAAATGCTCCTGTCTTTTCTTGGACAAAGTGATAAGCCTGTGACAGCTTTGATGTGTCCAAGATGCTGAGCAATTTTCTGCTTTGGAGATTTGAGGTCTCATGAAGAAGCAAAAGCACAAACAAAAGAAACCAAACTGAACCAGTTTTATTGCAGAAATAAACACAGCAATAAGAAAACATCAAATGTTTAATAGGAAGAAATGAAGGCCATGGATGGGTTGATGATGCAAAGTCAGCAAACTGATCAGATTTTGGGTGGATCAAAGTATAGCTGCTCCTTATTTATGTTTAACTGTGTTTAAGAAAAATTTGAGGATTCTTAATAAAGTTTTAGGGAGGGTTGCATTTCAAAATGGTTGAAAACTGTGCTGCATATTGCTGCAATTTTGTTAATGTCTCCTTGAGCCTTTTTTGTTAATGTCTCCTTGAGCCTTTTTCAACCCTGGGTCTGCCTTGTCCCTGCCAGAACTCAGCCAGGTGCAGTTCACTCATCTTCTTCCAGTGCTGCCTCCTTTTCTTCCTATCATTGGTCTTCACCACTTGTTTCCCAAAAAAAAACCCACTTTCTAAAATCACTTCTGGTTTCCTCTTCACTACCACACTCCAAATTTGGTCACTGATTATCAGGACATTGTAATAGCAGGGATGACATTCACCTCTTGAGAGCCAAGCATTCATTATAATGCCATTTTTGATGCCAGACATACAAATGCTTCTACAAATATTTGTAGATCTGATACCCAAGAAACAAGCAGGATTTAAAAGCTCCAGACATCAATATGGCAGCACAATCATTGGTCAAATTGCTATGAATATGATCTGTGATAACATGAGAAGTAAGAAAGAGCTATTTCTTTACCAGATCCTGATAAAGGCTCATGGATACAGCATTCCTGAGTGCCATATAAGGAACGGTTGCTGGAATTGGGTATGTCTAGTTTAACAAAGAGAAGGATGAGGGGGGACAACTATCGTCACAAGGTTATAGAGTCCCCGACGGTGTTTCTTCTCCCTCAGTTCGATAAAAGGTTTCGCGGACTTCCGTCCTGTTCCTCGTTGCCCACCTTCGATTGGTTTCTCTCTTCGTTGGATCTTGATTCCTCTTTGAAGGACTGTCAATCTTGTTAATACCAGTGGAACAACCTGCCTCCAGAAGCAGTGAATGCACCAACACTGGAAGTTTTTAAGAAGAAACTGGACAGCCATTTGTCCAAAATGGCATAGGGTTTCCTGCCTGAGCAGGGGGTTGGACTAGATGACCTCCAAGGTCCCTTCCAACTTTTTTATTACTATTATTATTATTATTATTATTATTATTATTATTATTATTATTATTATTATTATTATTATTATTATTATTATTATTATTATTATTATTTACTTCCCCAAACCTCTTGAAATATAGAATCTCTTCCTAAAGGACTCTTTAGATTAGAGAGATCCTAACCCAGGAACAGGTGACTTTGATGTTTTGGTATTGAGCTAATAGATTAATGCCTTTCCATGTAGTCAACAATTTCCTCACCAATTCTCATTCTATGGCACAGCTCTGTGTTGCTGCCATAGCTCTCAAAAGCATTTGCCTATGCATTCTCTGAGTCTCTCTCTCTCTCTCTCTCTCTCTCTCTCTCTCTCCCTCCCTCCCTCCCTCCCTCTCTCTCTCTCTCTCTCTTCCTCCCTCCCTCCCCCCTCCCTCCTTCTCTCTCTGTCTCTGTCTCTGTCTCTCTCTGTGGGTGTATTCTGTGTGAATGCATGTATCCCCTTGAGACAATTTTTGACTCCTGGTAATTGCCTGAAGTAGTCTCTGTAGTTTTCTTGGCAAGGACTTTTGGAAATAGTTTGCCATTGTCTACTTCCTAGGACTTGTACCAAAGATAGGATTAGAACCTAGGATGCAGGTTTATAGTCTGATGCCTTAACCATTGTAATCTCCTTTTTTATAACAATTTTTTATTAGATTTCCAGTTTTACAATTAAGTATTTGGAAAGCAATGTGGTGATTGGGTTAGTCAATAATTCAATAACAACATCTTTCGTACATATCTCAGGTTACATCATCTACAATTCCTTCTCTATTTCCCTTAACATTTGCTATATCATAATTAAGCTAGTAAATTTCTAATTATATCAAACTCAGTTAAAACACTTAAGAATATGTTTTTACTTATACATATCCATATCCTGTTTTTAAGTTTTATCTAATTTTAATATTTAATTGCAATATTCCAATTTAACCTTTAATATCCATAGTATTTAATTTTCGGGTAGCCCAAATTTCCTTTATTTCACTACATAGAAGTTATACTATCTAAAATACACATATTACTTACATAAATATATTCTTATTTTATTTCATAAATATTTTCTATTTCTCATCCTAATACATCACCACAATAATGGAGTATCCTTTATTATCTCAAATCCATGATCTGCGTTATCTGGGCTAAGCAATAATTCAAAGCTACGGTATTTCCTAATGATTAATTTTCATTTCCCTTATAAATCTAAGTCCTCAATAGTAAGTCAATTAATCCCTTGTTTTTTATTATTTTCCAACAGTATTTAAATCTAATCAAAATTCGCTTCATCTCAAAATCTCCCTTTAGCCCATTAATTGAAACTTTAGGATCCTCTCTAATAAATCCAAAGACCCCATTTTTTAAATCTAACTCTAGCTTTCTTTTTATGCCAACCCGGCTTCCATACCAATGTTTTTAGATCATCCGATAGATCTTCCTTCATTCTTGTACATATTACTTGAACTAAAGGAGACCATCTAATTGTCAATTTTCTAGAGAAATTGGCCATTGTGATCTCCTTCTGAAGAATTTAGCTAGACCAAATATTGGAAAACATAAACTCCAGGGAATTGATTGCCAGGTTTCCCTTTATCGTTGCAAAGATCTACTCATACCATGACAGACAAACAACCATACTGTGCTGCTTGGAGTGTCTCACAATTCATCTTAAATTGTGCACTGGATGGAAACCAGTTGATGGTGCTTGTGGGTTCAAGGGAAATGGCAAAACCATTGAATGAATGATAAAGACAATGTAAGTTTTTGTATTCATGCAAAAAGCCTTGACAATATCCTTCTTTTAAGAGAATTGGTTACCATTTTCCAGGTTATTTAGGAAGTGTTGCTTATTTTGGGGCAATTGCATCATTGAAATATGCATCTACAGTCAATGGTGGTTCCAGGGGTCATTGAAAAGCACTTGAAAGGCCATATGGCTCTTGAGTTGCTCATCTCCAAGAAATTCAGTGCTGCTGACACATCTCTGTGCCTATTTTAAATTTGAAAAGATCTCATACTTGGTTGATTACTCTTCTGTATTTTTTGAAAAACTATTTTGCATATTGCAGGTCTTACATCTACACCAGGTATTCTATTTCCATTTTCATTATCAATGACAAGTTGAGGCTCTATCCCTCTTCCCACTAGTTTCTAGGTTTGAAAGACAAGATACTTGAAAGTCAAGGACAAATTATTTTAATAGACATGGGATTACTTGGATATATGTTTTTAATTTTAAAAATCTTTCTTAGATCTCAGTATGTGACAATTTCAAAAGTACACACACACACACACACAAATGTACACACACACACACACACACACACACACACACACATAATCCACATAGATATTGCTTCTTCTTTTCCTTTCTCTGTGATTTCATAACACTGTATTTTTGATGGAAGCATACAGAAGGAAGAGTTGGAGTCTGAAGTTGTCTTTTTTGAAATCAAATTAACACAAATTCTATTTGATGCTTTATTTTCAAAAGTTCCCCTGAATGTTCCTGAGGTTCTGTCTGTTTCCTTTATCATTTGAGCAAAGTGACATAAAATAATAAGAACAAAAAAAAGATCAAGAATATGATAGAAGGTCTGAAGAAAAATAGGTTAACAAGGGAACTGGTTGAGTTAAATATAAGAGTCAAAAGGGAATAATGAGAACAGCCTGCAACAACTATAGAAAGATAGGATAAATTATTCTCATTAGTCAACCCAGACAGAACAAGGAATAATATGCTAAAACTGAAGTGATGAAAATGTCAATTTAATGTTACAAAAAAAACCCGTCTTAGCCAAATGAGAATAATTAACTAATAGAATGAGCTTCTGATTAGTATTTTAACAAATATTCAAGTGAACCCCATCTATTAAAGATTGATTTGGAATATAACAGATTAAATAGAAAATCATGACATGAAGGGCACAAATTGGATCACCTTTGTAACTAGTGCCATTTGATCATTTCAAGACAAGTCTGCTTATATCCGTATACTGTAAGTGGACAAGGAGATGATATATAAAAAAGAGGAGCAAGACAAGTAATTGTACTGGAAACATGAAAATCCATAGTTAAACATTAATATAATGATGCTAATTACAAAATCCAAAAATGTTTATCTTAAATGGACAAGCTTATGTATTTATAACTTTGCAAAATACTGTAGCTATAGTTTGAAGATAAATAAACATTTAAAATCTATAATATCATTTAATTTTTTTTCCAGTCGCATAGCAACTTTATGGAGTCTCACTTCAGTTGTGTGTATTGGTGGTTTGAGTCATTGTTGACTCTGGGTGACTACCTGGACAAATTCCTGCAGTTTTCTTGAAAAGGTTTTGAAAGTGGCTTACCTTTTCCTGCTTCTTAGGGTTAAGAGTGTCTACCTGGCTTAAGGTCATCCAGCTGTATTTATGCCCAAGGCATGATTAGAACTCACAGTCTCTTGGTCTCTAGCCCAGTACCTTAACCACTATGCCAAACTGGCTCTGCACTTCAATTTATCCCCACATAAAAACTCTGTAAGTGATTGAACTGAGAGAGAATGCTGAGTGTCCTAGGTGAATTTCCATGGATGAAGTTGAATTACAATCTAGATCTGTTAATCCTAATCCAGCACCTGTATCACCACAATACTAAGGCTGTAGAAGTATTTTATTGAATTTGAATGAAATCATGTATCATTGTAAGGACCTACCCCACTTTGCATCTTAAGAAGACAGAACTCCTGGAATATTTCTTCCAACAGGCATCTTTATTAAGAGAAAGCTGGATATAGGCGTTCTAAACAGGACTTGGGGTGAAAGCTTTCCAACTCAAGATTTTAAAGGGGTCCCCCCTTTAGCCACCCCCATCACCCCCTTCTGACAGTCTCAGGCATTNAAATGGCCAAGATTTCCGCTTATGTGAAGGATCACTCACAAGAAAGATATATTTTGGTTTGGAGAAGATGGATAGATTATATTGAGTGTAAATATGGGACTAAAAAATATCATTTGGTTTTTGAGTAAATTTTGGAGTATTATGGTTGTATAAAGGTTAGAATATTTTATTTAGTATTATTTTTAATTATTAAAGTGTTATTATTATTGTTTTTAATAATTGTATTGTTTAAAAGAGAGTTAAAGGAGGTTATAGATATGTTATTTTAATAGTTGATTAATGTTAATTAGAGTATGATTATGTTATTGTTAACCCTGTGATTGGCACTGGGAAGTGAGGGGGGAGGGAGGGGGGGTGGAAGGGTGGGAAGGGGAAGGGGGGATTTATACTGTAAAATTTTATAAAATTTTTAATAAAAAAAAATAAAAAATAAACATTCTTTATCTGACAAGAGACATCTCTGATGCTAACCATCTAGAGATCTTTAAAAATTCAGTATAGCTTGCAGATAGGATTATTCTGCCAGCTATGAGGAAAATAACTAATTTTCCATTATTGTTTCTGAGGAGCTTGCAATTTTGAGGATTGTTGCCTTCATCTCCTCCTCAAGCCAGGCCTAAAAGCTAAAAGATTGGGAGCCTGCAAAATCACCAGGCAGAGGGTGTTCCATAAGGTAGAGGTAGCCAGGGAAAAGGCCCACGTCTGTGGCCCACCAGATTGCAGAATTTCAGGGAAGGGACGAGAGCATGACTACTTGTGGGAATACATGTTATAATATATTTTGTATTGCAACAACTACAAAATTATTCAGTTGATAGATTTTGCTGAAATGGATAAACTGACTGATTAGAGAAAAAACATGATCTACATGTCATGTGTCTGAGTAACGAAACACTTAAAAGGACTTTCAGGCATTTTTTCTCCTAAAAGCATTTATTAAGATTACAATACATCAGCACAGCATGGTGGAATGCTTAGATCTGCTTCTCTTCCGCTACGCATAACATTCCAAACATTTTCCACTCCCTTATTGTAGGGTCATGGTTCACATCTTCCAATCAACTTGGAAGATGTGATTTACTTCCAGTTTCTTTCTCCCGGGCTATCCTTATGCTCCTCCCTCTTTCTTGGTTGCTGGTTTAACTATATAAATACCAGACAGTTCTGCACATTGTCAAAGCAAGAATATACAGTATTTGCAGCGTTGACACTACATTTATTGGTGACTGGAAGTCTGTTATGGACTTTTTCCGTAAAAATGAAAAAAAAATGTTATTTATGGTTTGGATGATTAGATAGGATATATTATAGAAAGACGAGCAAGATGATGTAATTTTAGAGCAAGAGGTTAAATTATATTTGTACTTATAATTGCTGTGTTAAATATCCAAAGCCACTTCATTATTTTTTCTTTCTTTCGTTTCTCAGGAACTCTTTATAGCAAGCTTAGCTTCAAGTGGGGACACAATCTAAGGATCAGAGCCCCTAAATGATCAACAACTTGAGTTGCACCAGTAGATTCTGATCTACCTACAACTGTCTACAATAATTGATAATGGCTTCTCCAGGTGGCGCTGTGGTGGCACAGTGGTTAGAATGTCATATTGCAGGCTGACTCTGCCCACTGCCAGGAGTTCAATCCTGATCAGCTCAAGGTTGACTCATCCTTTCGAGGTCAGTAAAATGAGGACCCAGATTGTTGGGGGCAATATGCTGACTCTGTAAACTGCTTAGAAAGGGCTGTAAAGCCCTATGAAGCGGTATATAAGTGCTAAGTGCTATTGCTTCCCAGAGTTTGCAGCAGGATTTGTGCTCTGCTCAATCTCTGGATGTTCAGGAACTGAACCAGGGGTCTTTGGCATCTGAAGCACATGATCTGTCTCTGCAGGATAAGGGCTGTAAGAGTTACACAGATAAAGAGCATGACTGTATGGCTGAGCCTACAGTGGACAATTGCTTGAGTCCAGCGCATAAATGGTCAAGAGACGCACATATTTAGAAAGATTAATAGATACACAGGACAGGTTGGATAAGTCAGAGAGCAGTTCCAGGATGCTGAGGCAATCCTAGCCTTTCCATTATCTCCCTCCCCTTTCTTCTCTCCCCCTCCTTCTGGCCATCATTTTCTCAGTCTTGTATTCCCTAAGTTACATCATCCTTTCCTGTCGGTAGCTTGAAAGCAGCTGCAGAATGATAATATTTAGACTTTGGCATCCTCGTGACCCCATGTTAGGAGCAGTAGGAGCAAGCGGCACCCCGTGACTCACCCTTGGGGGACCTGGTGAGTGTGTGGGGAAATGGAAGTGGGCGGAGAGTTGTAGGCAAGGCAAAAGTCAAGGGGAAGGTCGTTTACCTCCGTTGTAGAGAACACAGGCGTGTGTGTATATATATTGGTGAGTTTGCTGATTTGGAGCAAACTTGGCATAAGATAGAGCAAGAAGGAAGACACTCTCCTTATTCTGACTATTCCCATTGATTGGGTGACTGGAAGTTTACTAGACTCCCCAGATCCCATCCCCAGAATAACAACCTTCAGAAGTCCTGGACTGCACTTCTTTGTGAATTCTGGACGCAATTCCTGGGTGAGACCAATAAGTTCAAGTTGGAAGGATAGGAACACAGAATTCTCTATAGTCTCCCCCCCAAAACAGTAGAATCCAGTGACTGGAAAAACTAGGCTAAGACCTCAAACCTTGAGTTGCTCCTTGAATTTCTTCTGACGGCAAGACTATCTTTGCCATCCCAGAATTACGTCTTGCCTGGATCGGCCATCCTTGAGCCATGCTGTCCATTTCAGTTCTTCTCCAACGCAACCGTTATTTCCTGCTTCCCCTTAACCTGCTTTTCTGCGCTGCGTTGGTCCCCAGTATTGTGGCCTCTCCAGTGCCAAATTCCAATCCTCTGTACCAGTTTGATGGGCAAGTCCGGCTTCGCCATCTCTACACAGCCGATGAACGGACCCACCTCCACCTGGAGATCTTCTCAGATGGCACAGTGCGTGGCTCCAAATACCAGAGCCCCTTCAGTGAGTATTTGGGAAACAAATTACTCAGGATTCCTCCCAATGAGTTTTTCTGGAGTTATATGTGGAATTGGGGCACAGTCACCTGGGTTCTTTGGGGAAGGATCAGGTACTAGATCGTGAAATAAGGTTTTTCAGAAGAGGGCATTTCAGAACACGTAGCTTCTTAACACATGTGTTATCTGGAAAACTCTGGAAAACAAATGTTAACTTGGTCCTTCGTTGCAGATGATCATATTAAACTTTCAGAGTAAATCAAGTAGGAGAAATGGGAACCGTAGAAGGTGCTATGGTGGCCTCTCACAGATTATGTTACATTTTACAGATGTTACAAATCAAGACTACTAAAAGATCTGAAGAGGTTGAAGGCTATTTGAGTTAGAACCATTCTAAAGAGTTCTCCTTTTTCACGAGCTATTTTCTATTTTCCCCCCAGGTTTGATTGAAATCAAAGCAGTGAAATTGGGAATTATTCGTATCATGGCCAAGAAAACCTCTAGATTTCTTTGCATGGATTCTGAAGGACATCTATATGGCTCCAATTCACCCAGGGGTTCCATTTCTTTAACCATTCCATCCCTAGGATCATCGAGCATTCCATGCCTGGGGTTACTACAAACATTATGTCTTCCTCATGTTTGCCCAGGGAGAGGTGTATTGGTAAAGTGGCTAGGGTAGCTGGCAACCCCCCCCCCCCGCTATGGACCCATCTAACTGGCCAAATGAGATTGGTTGTTCCAGTCTCCTCGACGGAATGCCCAGGTTCCCCACTAGTGTCGGGCTAATGAGGCAGCGGGTGCAGCCAGTGTCTATTAAGGCTTTCACCTTGACAGCTTCGGGCATGGGGGGAATTAATATAGTCACTGTCTTTAGGATGGGTGCGATGCGTCCACTTACCAGGGGTTCGCCCTCCGAGCTGTCATCTGAGGCGTCCACTGGCCCTGCGGTGTAGGCTGGGGTTCTTTCCCCCTGCTGAGTAGAGGTGGGGAATTCCACAGCTTCCATCATTCTCATGGCAGGTTCTTTTGGCTTAGCTGGAGGCTTTCCCGAGTTTCTGGCCGGTGATCTGTTTGGGTTGTGTTGGGTGGTTCTTGAGCGGCATTCTACAGCTCGGTGCCCTTCTTTCCCGCACTTGAAACACCCCGGTTGCTTCTTGGCCGTGGCCAATGGTTTCACTGGTTCGCGTGTCAGCTCAGGCGGTGAGCGGCTCCATTGTTTTCCTCGGCGGTGCCTCCTCAATATGTCGA